>NW_027601355.1:0-264539 GCF_053455715.1 Rhinoraja longicauda | reverse complement strand
TTTTCACTAATATTGTTTTTATTAATGAACTGAAAATGTATTTGTTTTTATGTTATCGTTCAGACGTATTATGGTACTGCGAATAAGAATTTCATTGCGCCGTTTCAGTAAATATGTTACAATCTCTCCCGTCTCCCTTCTCCTATTCCCCCATCCTCTCCCCCCACCCCCTTTCCCGCTGCCTCTTCCCATTCTACCCACCAAAATTGCTCCATTCGCCACATAGAAACATGGAAAATAGGTGCAGGAGTAGGCCATTCGGCCCTTCGAGCCTGCACCGCCATTCAATATGATCATGGCTGATCATCCAGCTCAGTAACCTGTACCTGCCTTCTCTCCATACCCCCTGATCCCTTTAGCCACAAGGGCCACATCTAACTCCCTCTTAAATATAGCCAATGAACTGGCCTCAACTACCTTCTGTGGCAGAGAATTCCACAGACTCACCACTCTCTGTGTGAAGAAATATTTTCTCATCTCGGTCCTTAAAGACTTCCCCCTTATCCTTAAGCTGTGACCCCTGGTTCTGGACTTCCCCAACATCGGGAACAATCTTCCCGCATCTAGCCTCTCCAACCCCTTAAGAATTTTATATGTTTCAATAAGATCCCCCCTCAGTCTTCTAAATTCCAGCGAGTATAAGCCTAGTCTATCCAGTCTTTCTTCATATGAAAGTCCTGCCATCCCATGGATCAATCTGGTGAACCTTCTATGTACTCCCTCTAAGGCTAGAATTTCTTTCCTCAGATTAGGAGACCAAAACTGTACACAATACTCCAGGTATAATAAGCCACAACACAGAACAATGTAAATGATAGAATTAAAAGAAAGTACCATCATTGATGTTTTGGGAGCCGAGAGAACACCCACAAGATCAAAGGGAGAATGTGTAAATTCCACACAGTCAGCACCCGAGGTCTCGTTCGATGCCAGATGATGGGAGAGCCGAGGCAGCAGCTATATTAGTGTAAGAAAATAAATGCAGATGCTGGTACAAATCGAAGGTATTTATTCACAAAATGCTGGAGTAACTCAGCAGGTCAGGCAGCATCTCAGGAGAGAAGGAATGGTGATGTTTCGGGTCGAGACCCTTTTTCAGACTGATGTCAGGGGGGCGGGACAAAGGAAGGATATAGCTGGAGACAGGAAGATAGAGGGAGAACTGGGAAGGGGGAGAGAGGGACAGAGGAACTATCTAAAGTTGGAGAAGTCAATGTTCATACCGCTGGGCTGCAGGCTGCCCAAGCGAAATCTCCCCTCATCCTCCTATGCTCCATGTAACAAAGACCCAGCCTACTCAACCTCTCCCTTTAGCTCACACCCTCTAGTCCTGGCAACATCCTCTGAACCCTTTCAAGCTGATAATATTTTTCCTGTAACATGGTTCCCAGAACTGAACACAATATTCTAAATGCGGTCTCACCAAGGTCTTCTTCAACTGCAATATGACCTCCCAACTTCTCATATTTCGCTTGGGCAGCCTGCAGCCCAGCGGTATGAACATTGACTTCTCCAACTTTAGATAGTTCCTCTGTCCCTCTCTTCCCCTCCCCTTCCCAGTTCTCCCTCTATCTTCCTGTCTCCACCTATATCCTTCCTTTGTCCCGCCCCACTGACATCAGTCTGAAGAAGGGTCTCGACCCCAAACGTCACCCATTCCTTCTCTCCCGAGATGCTGCCTGACCTGTTCAGCAGCTATATTAGCTGCACCACTGTGAGATGTTTTGAACAAGGCTATTTAAGAAGGGAATTATTGAAAAGGGCAGCAAGAATAAATCAGGGAACTACAGAACAGTGGGCCCGACATCAGTGGCGCAGAGGTTATTTGAGAGAAGTTGGAGGGACTGGATCTACCAGTATTTGGACAGGCATGGACATTCTCAAGGGGAGGGTGATTGCTGTGCATGTTGGCACCAATAACATTAGGAAAATGGAAGAGGTCCCGCAAAATGAATATACGTAGTTAGGCAAATGGTTCAAAAGCAGGACCTCCAGTACCACATGCTAATGAGGGCAGGTACACGAAATTTGGACAGATAAATGTGTGGTTAGGGATTTCGATTTTTGAACCATTGGAATCTCTTCTGGGGCAGAGGTGATCCATACAAGAAGGACGGGTTACACCTGAACTGGAGACCAACCAATATCCTGGCAGGAAAGTTTGCTGCTGGTAGTCGGGTGGGTTTAAATTAAAATTGCTGGATGGAGGGGGGGGGGGGGTGGGCTTCATTGTAGAACTGAGAGAACTGAGGCTGGAACTAGGTATGGAAGGTGATAAAGAAAGCCCACTCGGCGGGATAGCACAGCAGGAAGCAACGTAGGACTGTTGTGAATTTGTGGAATCACCCAGAGTTGTGAATTTGTGGAATCATCCAGAGAGCAGAGAATTTGCGAATTTGTGGAATTCTCTGCCACAGAAGGCAGTGTAGGCAAATTCACTGGAAGAATTTAAAAGAGAGTTAGATAGAGCTCTTGGGGCTAGTGGAATCAAAGGCTAAGGGGAGAAGGCAGGCATGGGTTAGAGTCATAGAGTGATACATTGTGGAAACAGGCTCTTCGGCCCAACTCGCCCACACCGACCAACAATGTCCCAGCTACCCTAGTCCCACTTACCTGCACTTGGTCCATAACCCTCCAAACCTGTCCTATCCATATACCTGTCCAACTGTTTCTTAAACGATGGGATAGGTCCAGCCTCAACTACCTCCTCTGGCAGCTTGTTCCACACACCCACCACTCTCTGCGTGAAAAAAAAATCCTCACATTCCTATTAAATCTTTTCCCCTTCACCTTGAACCTATGTCCCCTGGTCCTCGATTCCCCCACTCTGGGTAAAAGACTATGTGCATCGACCCGATCTATTCCTCTCATGATTTTGTGTGCCTCTATAAGATCTCCCCTCATCCTCCTCAGCTCCATGGAACAAAGACCCAGCCTACTCAACCTCTCCCTTTAGCTCACACCCTCTAGTCCTGGCAACATCCTCTGAACCCTTTCAAGCTTGACAATATCATTCCAATAACATGGTGCCCAGAACTGAATGCAGTCGAAATGCGGTCTCGCCAAGGTCTTCTTCAACTGCAACATGACCTCCCAACTTCTATACTCAATACTCTGACTGATGAACGCCAAAGTGCCAAAAGCCTTTCTGACCACATTATCTACCTGCGACTCGACCTTCAAGGAACCATGCACTTGTACTCCTAGATCCTTCTGCTCTACAACACTACCCAGAGGCTTACCATTTACTGTGTAGGTCCTGCTCTTGTTCGACAACCCAAAATGCAACACCTCACACTTCTCTGTATTAAATTCAATCAACCATTCCTCCACCCACGTGGCCAAACATTCCAGATCCTGCTGCAATCGTTCACAACCATCTTCACTATCTGCAAAACCACTAACTTTGGTATCATCAGCAAACTTGCTGATCTTGTCCTGTATGTTCTCATCCAAATTATTGCCGTAGAAGACAAACATTAACGGGCCCAGCACCGATCCCTGTGGCACACCACCAGTCACAGGCCTCCATTCTGAGAAGCAACCTTCCACCATCACCTTCTGCTTCCTGATTACTTCTGGGTTTTACTGATTGTGGATGATCAGCCATGATCCTAATGAATGGCGGTGCTGGCTCAAAGGGCCGAATGGCCTCCTCCTGCACCTATTTTCTATGTTTCTTTGTTTCTATTGAATTGCATCTATTTAATGGGAGAGGCCTGATGGGCAAGTCTTGGATAGGTACATGCGACTGGGACATTTTAAACATTACACAAACATCGCAAAGAGAGGTACAGAACTGGCAGCTTAATGATCTCGGGTACAGGTGCGAGAGGTACAAGATAGAGGTGGGGGTAAAAGAGGAGGGGATGGTGCTCGATTGATTAAGAAGAATGTCACAGCAGTAATCAGATGACATTTCTGATGGGTCTTGCAGTGAGGTTATAGGGGTGGAGCTGAGAAATAAAAAACAGATGATTAGCTTGTTGGGAGTGTACTAGAGGCCCTTAAATAGTCAACAGGAATTATAAGAACAAATCTGCGAGGAGATTTCCGACAGCTGACTAATAGAGTTACCACCATCGGCAATTTTAACTTTCCCAATATAGACTGGGACTGACAGAGTGTCAAGGGTTGCGATAGGATGGAATTTGTCAAATTAATTCAGGAAAGTTTCTTCAGTGCATTCAGAAAGTATTCAGACCCCTTCAGTTCTTCTACATTGTGCTCGGTTACAGCCTTATTTTAAAATGGATTAAATTCACTTTTGTTATCATCAATCTACACACAATACCCCAGAATAAAAAAGCGAAAACAGGTGTTTTGAAATTTTTGAAAAGAACTAAGAAAGAAATAACTGAAATATCATATTTACATAAGTATTCAGACCCTTTGCTATGACACTCAAAATTGAGCTTTTGTTCATCCTGTTTCTATTGATTATCCTCGAGATGTTTCTACAACTTGACTAGAGTCCACCAGTGGTAAATTAAATTGATTGGACATGACTAGGAAAGGCATACACCTATCTACATAAGGTCCCACAGTTGACAGTGCATGTCAGAGTAAAAACCAAGCCATGAAGATGATGGAATTGTCCGTAGACGTCCGAGACAGGATTGTGTTGAGACATAGATCTGGGGAAGGGTATAAAACAATTTCTGCAGCATTGCAGGTCCCGAAGAGCATAGTGGCCTCCATCATTCTTAAATGGAAGAACTTTGGAACCACCAGGACTCTTCATAAAGCTGGCCGCCCGGCCAAACTAAGCAATCGGGGGAGAAGGGCCTTGGTCAAGGAGGTGACCAAGAACCCAATAGTCACTCTAACAGAGCTCCAGAGTTCCTCTGTGAAGATGGGAGAATTTTCCAGAAGGACAACTATATCTGCAGCACTCCACCAATCAGACCTTTACGGTTGAATGGCCAGACGGAAGCCACTTCTCAGTAAAAGGCACATGATAGCCCGCTTGGAGTTTGCCAAAAGGCACCTAAAGGACTCTCAGACCATGAGAAACATGATTCTCTGGTCTGATGAAACCAAGATTGAAATCTTTCAAGCAGCACCGCTCATCACCTGACCAATACCATATCTACGGTGAAGCATGGTGGTGGCAGCATCATGCTGTGGGGATGTTTTTCAGTGGCAGGAACTGGGAGACTATTCAGGATCGAGGGAAAGATGAATGGAGCAAAGTACAGAGAGATCCTTGATGAAAACCTGCTCCAGAGCGTTCTGGACCTCAGACTGGGGCGGGCGTTCACCTTCCAACAGGACAATGACCCTCAGCACACAGTCAAGACAATGCAGCAGTGGCTTTGTGACAAGTCTGTGAATGTCCTTGAGTGGCCCAGCCAGAGTCCGGACTTGAACCTGATCGAACATCTCTGGATGGACCTGAAAATAGCCGTGCATCAACTCTCCCCATCCAACCTGACAGCTTGAGAGAATCTGCAGAGAAGAATAGAAATTACCCAAATATAGGTGTGCCAAGCTTGTAGCGTCATACCCAAGAGGACTTGAGGCTGTAATCGCTGCCAGAGGTGCCTCAGCAAAGTACTGAATAAAGGGTCTGAATACTTATGTAAATGTCCTATATCAGTTATTTCTTTTTCATTATTTTGCAAAAATTTCTAAACACCTGTTTTTGTTTTTTTATTATGGGGTATTTATGATTAAAAAATGAATTTCATCCATTTTAAAATAAGGCTGTAATGTAGCAAAATGTGGAAAAGTGAAGGGGTCTGAATACTTTCTGAATGCACTGTATGTAGAGGCCACTATCAGAGAGGGCAAAGCTTGATCTTCTCTTTGGAAATTGGGACAGGCAAGTGCCTGAAATGTCAGTGGATGAGCGTTTTAGGGCCAGTGACCACAGTTCTATTAGCTTTAAAATAGTTATGGATAAAGAGAGGGTGGGCCCACAGTTAAAATTCTAAATTGGGACTAGTGTAACTTTGATGGTATGAGACAGGAACTTGCTCAAGTTGATGGAGTAGGTTGTTTGCAGGCAAAGAAACATCTGGAAAGTGGGATGCTATTAAAAGTGTGATGGCATGAGCTCAGAGCATGCATGTTCCAATTCGAGCAAAGGGCAAGGCAGGTGGGAGTAAGGAAGCCTGCATGATCAGAGAAATTCAGCCTCTTGTCTGGAAAAAGGTGGCATGGAACTTGCATAGGCAGCTGGGATCAAGTGTAACCCTGGAGAAGTTTTGGGAAAATCAGGAGGGCAAGAAATAGGGCAATAATATTAAGGAAAATCCAGAGAGATTTCATGTACATTAAGATAAAGAGGGTAAATAGAGAGAGAATAGGGTCCTCCAGAAACCAAAATGGTTATCTCGATGTGCTGCAGGAGATGGGCAAGGTCCTCAATTAGGACAGTCTGTAATATGGTTGAAGAGGTGCTGGATGTCCTAAGGTAATTGAAAGTACATAAATCTCCTGCACCTGATCAGACATATCCGAGAATACCGTAGGTACCTTGAGAAGAATTGCAGGATCCCTGGCTGAGATATATGAATCATCATTAGGCATGGGTGAGGTGCCGCACGAGTGGAGGGTGGCTAATGTTGTGCCCCTATTTAAGAAGGGCTGCAAGGAAAAACCTGGGAACTATAGACCAATAAGCCTAACATATGTGGTTGGCAAAATACTGGGGAGGATTCTGAGATAAGATATACATGCATTTGAATAGACATGGGCTGATTAGAGTCATAGTGTCACTCAGCGTGGAAACAGGTCTTTCAGTCCAACTTCCCCACGCCGACCCATATGCCCCATCAACTCTAATCCTACCTGCCTGGATTTGGCCCATATCCTTCCAAACCTATCCTTCACCTGTTCAAATGTTTATTAAATGTTATGAGAGTACCTGCTTCAACTACCTCCTCTGGCAGGTTGTTCCATATATCCACTACCTTTTGATGTAAAACCTAAAACAAAAAAGTGAGTGGGGAAAGACTTATCAGGAACCTAACTCCTCTGATTCTTGACTCTTGGCTGATTTGGAATAGTCAGCATGGCTTTACATGTGGGAGATTCGAAATACAAATCTAATTTAGTTATTTGAAGAAGCAAACAAAAATGTAATTCACATTTTTCTATATACTTTTCAGCAAGGAATTTGGTCAGGTTGTGCATAGTTGGCTACTCTGGAAGGGAGTGCTGGATAGAGAATTGGTTTCATGGAAGAAAGCTGAAGGTGATGGCGGAAAGTAGATTTTCAGACTGGAGGCTTGTGACTAGTGGTGCGCCTCAGGGATCGGTGCCGAGTCCATATCTGTTAGTGGTTTACATCAATGATTTGGATGAGAATGCACAAGTCATGAATGGCAAGTTTGCAGATGACACTAAAGTGAGTGCTATTGAAGATAGCAACAATGGTGACCAAAATTCACAACAGGATCTTGATCAGCTATGTAATTGGGCTCAGGAATGGTTAATGGAATTTAATGCAGATAGGAGCAAGGCATCATTGCATTTTGGAAAGTCAAACCAGGGGAGCATCTTCACAGAGAATGGCAGGGCCCTGGGGAGTGTTGTAGGGCAGAGGGATCTTGAAAGTGCAGCCACGGCCACAACTGCTTTCTTGGAACTTGCATGCGCCTCCATCTTATCTGTCCCTCTCTTCCCCTCCCCCTTCCCACTTCTCCCTCTATCTTCCTGTCTCCACCTATATCCTTCCTTTGTCCCGCCCTCCTGACATCAGTCTGAAGAAGGGTCTAGGCCCGAAACGTCACCCATTCCTTCTCTCCTGAGATGCTGCCTGACCTGCTGAGTTACTCCAGCATTTTGTGAATAAATACCTTTGAAAGTGCAGGTGCTCAGTTCGCTCAAAGTGGACGCACAGGTAGATAATGTGGTCAAGAAGCCTTTAGGTACATTGGCCTTCATCAATGAGTATAAAAATTGGGATGTTTTGTTAACGGTTGTACAAGTTGTTGGTGAGACCCAATTTGAAGTATTGTGTTCAGTTTTGGTCACCCTGTTAGAGGAAGGATATTGTTAAGCTGAAAGGAATGCAAAGAAGATCGATGAAGATGTTGCCAGGACATGAGGGCCTGAGCTATAGGGTGACAAAGATAAATTGCAATGCTTCAAGAAGACAGAATGGGATAGGGAAAGGTTGAGTGCTTAAAATGTTTAAGCTCTTCATGCATTATAATAATTCTGTGCTTCAAAGAAGGTTGAAACTGAGCATGCCCAGCTGACACTGCAGTTTACTTTAGTCAGATTCTGTTCTCTGTTGTCAAAGGATAAATCGCAATCATAAAGCAATAAAATAAGGTTGAAAGGGTAACAGGATATTTGCTTATCTGTAATGGTGTAGAATTGGGCTGTGTTTACTCTGCTGTGCTTTCGGAAGTGCGCGATGTATAGTTGTTATAAGACCATTTGGAGGAAGGAAAACCTCTAAAGTGTTTGCCCTGATAAACCAAACATCAAAAGGAAAATCTGTACATAAGAAGCAGATGATTTTTTTTGTTCGTTGAGCAGTCTCTTAAAATTGCTCCCAGTGATCACTGTATTTGGCGCTTTTGAATAAAGTCTTGGTTGTATTGCCAGGTCTTTGTGTTGTGTTTTAAAGTTTTCTTTAACAAGGGGGAGCTGGGCAGGCTAGGGCTTTATTACTTTGAGCTCAGGAGGCTAAGAGGTGATCATATGAAGAAAAATACATTATCGTCTATCTAGTCTGAGCATTTGACAGCACTCGCCGAAGTTTATAAAGTTGAGGGGGGAACTCATTGAAAATTACAGAATAATGAAAGGCATAGATAGAGTGGATGTGGAAAGCATGTTTCCACAGGTGGGAGAGTTTTGGACCAGAGGTTATAGCCACAGAATGAAAGGGCACTCTTTTAGAAACGAGGTAAGGAGGTAGAGATCAGTCATGATTGAATGGGGAGTGGTCTCGATTGACTAAATGGCCCAATTCTACTCGTGTAACTTGCGAACTTTTATCCTGAGTAGGGAACTCAAGAACCAGAGGGACTTAAGTTTAATGTGAGAGGGAAAAGATTCAATAGAAATTTGAGGGCAGCATTTTCACACAGAACGAGCTGCCAGAGGAGGACCTTACGGCAGGTGCAGTAAAACATTTAAAAGACATTTGGACAGGTGCTTGGATAGGAAAGGTTTAGAGGGATATGGGTCACATTCTGGCAGGTGGGACTAGCGTAGATAGGAAATCTGGTCTGGATAGGATAGTTGAACAGAAGAGCCTGCTTCTGTGCAGTATGACCCGAGGTCGGATTAGAGATAGTCAGCATTGCTTTGTCCATGGGAAATCCTATCTCACAAACCTGACAAGTATATTTCGACGATGAGGGCAGGACAGTGAGCAGGGCAGTTTTTTATGGACTCTAGAACACCATTGATAAATTGCCATATGGTAGACTAGCGTGGAAGGTTAGATCACATGGAATCCAAGCCAAGCTAGACAATTGGATTCAAAATTGGCTTCGAGGAAGTAGTCAACGTGTAGTTTCGGAGCACTGTTTTTCTCATTGGAGGCCTGTGACCAGTGGAGTGATGCAGAAGCTGGTGCTGTTTCCACTGTTGTTTGTTATCCACATTAACAAATTGGATGACAGTGTAGCTAAATTTGTTGGTGAATTTGCAAATTATGGTAATTACACCATAATTGTTCAGGCACATTCAGGGTGAGCATGGTGATGCTAGAATTCTCCACCCTGGAGGTTAAATTGTTGATGATAAGGAGGTCACAGGTTAGTTTTTCAAAGATCAGGGAATGGAAAGCTATGTGCACTTGGCCCAGGAGAGGAGTTGAGGTGTGGAGCAAATTGGCTCTGGTCACATTAAATTATGGGGCAGGTTTGAGGAGACAGGTGGCCTGCTCTCACTTCTGCCCCTTTTGTGTTGTGGTGTAAAAGGGTAGAGTGCTTTGGGAGGTGATTCTAGGGAAGAGGGTCTAATCTGCCATGTCTGGATGATGTAAATTGAAAGTGATAAAGGAAAAGGTGAGATCTTAATGAGGGGTAAGCAAGACAAAACTCACACCCATCTTCCAGTCCCAGCTCCCTCTTACCTCAGCCTTCCGTGTGTCTGTTGCTCTAATGTTCCCTGTGGCCTTTCACCAGACCTTGCCTCTGTCTCTGACATGTAGAGCCCATTGTTCTCGCTCTATCCGCTTCCTGAAACAAACACGACATCAGTCAGGGACGCGACAAATCTGGCTGCTGGAACTTTAATGAATGTTGGAATACAAAGAGGCATGCAGCACCACAAGTCCCCTTTAATTTTTCCGCTCTCACATTAAACCTACAGACCCTAGTTTCAGAACTTCACCCGATCTGTGCTCACGTGATTTTATAAACAGGTCATCCCCTGAGTTTCTTCACTCCATGGAAATCAATCCCAGCCTGTCCAGCCTCTCCTTCTCACTCAAACCCTCCAATCCAGGTAATCCATCAATCTATGTTGCATCTTTTGCGGTTTACTAACACCCTTCCTGTAGCAGGGTGATCAGAACTGTACATATCACAGCAGGTGTGGTCTCCCCATGTCTTGTACATTGAGACAGGATGCTGCAGAGCGGACTAGAGACAGATGACCTCTGGTGCTGTCTGCACCCCCTTTACCTCCCTGGCCAGGCTCAGTCTCCCAGCTACAACCCCCTCCGTGTCTCCCTCCTAATCTCCCCCTCCCCAGTTCCAATCCCAATGCCCCTCTGTGTCTGCCTCACGTGTCCTAAACCCTCACCATCCCCTCTGCCCCCCCCCTCGATCCTGTGCCCATCCCCCTGCCCCCTCCCCACCCGCTCCACTCCCATAACCCTTGCTATCTCCTCTCCATCCTCCTTGTTACCCCTGCGCAACCATCCTCCCCTCCAGCCCCATGCCCTCCCTCCCACCCTGCCTACACCCCTCACTGCCCGTCCTTCTCCCACCCCACTCTCCCCCCACCGCTACGCCCTTCTCTCCTTCTCAGACCCCACCCTGCGCCACTCGGCCCCACCTGTCGTCTCTCCCCGCTCCATCCTCCGTCCCCTCGGGCGCTCCCTCGCTCTCCGACCGTTAAACCGCCATCCTCGCGCAGTTCGCGGTCGCCATGACGGCATGACGTGGGGCGGGGCTCGCGATCCACCTGACGGCGTGACGTGGGGCGGGGCTTGCGATCCACCTGACGGCGTGGCGTAAACGGGGCGGGGCTCGCGATCCACCTGACGGCGTGACGTCGTTTAGACTCACGGTCTCCATAACGACGTGACGTAAACAGAGGTCGCGGTCCACCTGACCCTGGTTGATTCTGATTCTGGTTGATTACTGCGCAAACACCTCATAAGTGGTGATCTCGCGCAGGTGCGAGTGAGTAGAGGAATGATTAAATTTTGAAGTGGGCCTTTTTGACCGGAGGGCTGGACTCACGGTCTCCCTGACGACGTGACCTAAACAGTCGTCGCGGTCCACCTGACGGCGTGACGTGGGGCGGGGCTCACGGTCTCCCTGACGACGTGACCTAAACAGTCGTCGCGGTCCACCTGACGGCGTGACGTGGGGCGGGGCTCACGGTCTCCCTGACGACGTGACGTAAACAGTCGTCGCGGTCCACCTGACGGCGTGACGTGGGGCTGGACTCAGGACCACCTGAGGGCGAGACGTCTTGGGAATCTTATAGAAACGTACAAAATTCTTAAGGGGTTGGACAGGCTAGATGCAGGAAGATTGTTCCCCATGTTGGGGAAGTCCAGAACAAGGGGTCACAGTTTAAGGATAAGGGGGAAGTCTTTTAGGACCGAGATGAGAAAGTTTTTTTTCACACAGAGAGTGGTGAATCTGTGGAATTCTCTGCCACTGAGGTAGTTGAGGCCAGTTCATTGGCTATATTTAAGAGGGAGTTAGATGTGGCCCTTGTGGCTAAAGCGATCAGGGGGTATGGAGAGAAGGCAGGTACGGGATACTGAGTTGGATGATCAGCCATGATCATATTGAATGGCGGTGCAGGCTCGAAGGGCCGAATGGCCTGCTCCTGCACCTATGTTCTATGTTTCTATGAATCCCGCGGGCTACCTGACGCGTGACATAGAGGGGAAATCCAATGGCTACCTGACACGTGACGTAGAGGGAATCCCGCCAGGAGCCTGGCCTCCGCCCCTTAGAGAGATCGGGGCAGTGAGGAGCGGTGGGGGGGGGGGGGGGGGGGGGGGCAGCTCCACCAGCCGAGTGCCCACATGGTCCTCATGTGCACCAGTGTGTAACCGCCAGCTGTGTGTCCACTGGATCCCAGTGTCCCCAGTCATGGATATGTACTGCCAAAGTCCCATCACCTGTGTGTCCACAGGGTCCTCATGTTCACCTACTCTTTACAACGGTGAACTGAAGACCGTTGGGCGGGTGGCTGCTGGGAGCAAGTCCGACCCTGTGTCTGGATCTATGAACACAGGAGCTTTGTAGATGCTACAGGATTCCACAACCTCGCCTGTGAGTGGACGGTGGTCTTACTGTGTCAGTGGGTGCCCGGACATAGAAGCTGAGTTTTGCTCGCCCGCCCGTCTCCCTGAAATCTCAGCCGCTCACCAGCCGCACGTTCCTGCGGAAGTCTGAAGAAGGGTCTCGATCCGAAACGTCACCTATTCCTTCTCTCCGGAGATGCGGCCTGTCCCGTTGAGTTACTCCAACAGTAGTGGTTCCGAAAGGGGACAACATAGTGAGATTGTGTGGAGACTACAATGTGGCCATCCAACCAGGCAGTAGATGATGAACAGTATCCAATACCAACCTCACAAGATTTATACGCTGAACTTGCTGGTTCCAAGGTATTCTCTAAGCTAGATCTGTCACATGCATATGCTCAGCTAAATGTTGATCGTAAGAGCCAGCTGTACCTCAAGATAAACACACACGTGGGGCTGTATTCCCACACAAAACCACCCTTTGGTGTGAAGTCAGCACCAAAAATCTTCCAAGCTACAATGGACAAAATTCCGCAAGGGACATGACATTGTTTGAGCAATCAAGATGACTTGCTGATTGCAACTGTTACTGAGGAGGAGAATCTGGAGATACTCGGTGAAGTGTTGAAAAAGCTTGGTGATCACAATATAAAGTTGAAAAGAAGCAAATGTGCATTCTTACAGACCGAAGTAGTGTATCTTGGTTTGAAAGCGGATCAACATGGACTACAACCAGTGAAGGAAAAGATTGAAGCTGCAGCAAATGCACCAACACCACAGAATATATCTCAACTCCGCTCCTTCCTGGGTATAGTACAGTATTACTCATGCTTCTTACCCGAGTGAGCAACAAAGCTAGCTCCTCTTCACAAGTTGTTGAACAAGGATAAAAAATGGCAATGGTCCAAAGAGCAACAAAATGCTTATGATGCATGTAAGAAGAACTTGACCAGTGATGCATTACCTCTTTACTCCGAAACAAATCGTGAGTTAAAGTTAGCTTGTGATGCACCTAGTTGTGGGGTAGGAGCTGTAATTTCCCATGAAATAGAACAGGGACAAGAAAATCCAAGAGCATTTGCAGCACGCACACTTATTCTTGGTCCTCGGTCAGCAATACCTGCAATGGCAGCCTCGAGGATGCAGCGATGGGCAGTTCTCCTGTCACAGTATGACTACAGCTCAAAAGAAAATGCTATCGCTGATGCATTGTCGCGTTTGCCTCATGAGGAATCAGATGTGGGCACTGAAGGTGCTATCCACATCACAGAAGCTGTGGACTATGACTTTCCAGTCACAGCAGCTGAAATTGCTGCTGAAACTCAAAAGGACACAGTGCTAAAACAAGTCTATGAACAAACTTTATGTTAACTTATGTTTATGTTAACTTTTATGTAGATGTGTGTCTTGTTGCTTTTACCTTAATACAGCTGTATGGTAATTCGAATTTCACTGTACCTTGACTGGTACATGTGACAATAAACTGACCTTGAACCTTGAACTTTGTGTGGGTGGTCAGAAATAAATCCATGTACTAATGAACTAAAACCTGATCACAATAGACGACATGAACTGTCATGTGAGCAAGGGTGTATTAAATCAGGTCACAGAGTAGTAGTACCTAATTCTTTAAGACAAAGATTACTTATAGAACTCCATAGTGAACACACACGTATTGTGGGAATGAAGTCCTCAGCCAGAGGTTGCATGCATTGGCCAGGATTGGACAATGACATAGAAGCAATGGCAAGCAAATGTAGTACCCATCAGTTGTGTAGAAGTAGGCCTGCCCAAATCCATTTGTAAATATGATCTTGGCCTACTAGACTCTTTCAGAGGGTTCATGTGGATTTCTGTGAACACGGGAATAATAATTTTCTTGTTTTGGTAGATTGCCACTCAAAGTGGATTGAGGTGGTACATATGGGTACAAACGCAACAACAGAAAGAACAATGGATGCATTGCAGTCTATCTTTGTGTGTCATGGATTACCTGAAGAGCTTGTCTCTGACCATGGCCCCCAATTTCATGCTGCACTGTTCCAAACTTTCATGGAGCTAAATGGTATCAACTTATCATCCGGCATCTAACGGCGCAGCCGTCAGGATAGAAACGTCAAAGGAGCTCTCAAGAAACATGTTCTTGAAGTGGATTCAAAATTCAGTATGTCACAGCGGCTAGCTAGTTTCTTACTGAAATATCGTAGCACGCCACAATCTACCACAGGGTATATGCCAGCTGAACTTATGAAAAGAAGGCTCAGAACTAGACTGTTCAGTTCTACCTAACCTATCTCCTAAGGTTGAACTCAAATAATCTGATCAGAAACGTCATTATGGTGGAAGTAAAAAAAAATGTAGGCTCAATACCCTTGATCAGGTTTGTGTTCTCAGCCCCCCTTACAAAGCAAACAAATGGGAGGTGGGAAAAGTAGTTGAAGTGTGTGGTACTCGGAGGGACTTGGTAAAATTTGGAGGACGTGTTAGAAGTGTGCACATAAACCACACGATCCCAACAAGGGATGAACCGGTACAAGAGCAAAGCATCGACGAAGTAGATCTGTCAGACTTTGATATTATTCCGTTCAGAAGTAAAATCAGCATCTCCAAAGAAAATAGAGACAAAGATAAACGATCCTGAACTTGACTCTCCTTTAGAACCACAACCTTACACTCCCCCTAAACTACTCAGGCGATCAGAAAGAGTGTGTCAAGTCGTCAGATCAAATTTCTAAAATTATTCTTCTTTGTCTAATTTACAAGTTAGTTTACTTTCTAAAGGGAGAGCAGTGCAGTGCATATAATGGTAACTGTAACTTTAAGAACTGAATACTAGAATGGTATGGTTGAGCAGATAAGGAAGCATGTTTTTCTTTCAGCTGCGAGTTCACTGTGTTCTGTGTGCAAGTTCGTTTGACTGTGATTTTTTTAAATGCTCTAAAGCTTCCACTGCCAGTCAAATCCTGCATTTTTAAATGAATCAGTTTCCAGTTCAGCAAAACCGTAGAAAAGTTTGCTTTAAGAAGAATTGGATGTTTTGACACACTCGAGGAAATAACATGTGTACAAATTCTCAATAGTTGGGGGTTTTGATTTACAGAAAATATATATATTTTATTGCTTATGCATTGTCAAACTACCGTTATGAAGAACATATCAAACAAAATAGATTTACTAGGTCTTGGAAAAAATAGACACTAATTGCTGGAGTAAGTGAGTCAGCAAATCTGGGAACATTGGGAGGTGACGTTTCTGGTTGGGACCCTTCTTCAGACTGATTTTAGTGCCTGGTGGAAGCTGGAAAAGAGCTGACATCGGTACTAAGATGATCCCTCACCCCCGACAGCACGCCTGGCTCGCCCGCTGCAGAACCGGTTGAGGGAAACCGCGGAGCCCGGCCCCTGCTTGGCCCCAACCACGGCGGTGGGCGTGAACGCTGAACAAAGGGTCATGAAGAAAGAACCAGTGGTGTGGAAGAACTTAATTTAAAGGGAAATTAAAGGAAAATGAAAAGCAACAGACTTCGCAGGTTTGCTTCAAGAGACTTTATTGCATAATATCATGGAGAGATGGTGGCAGTAAACTGCTCACCAGTTCTCTGACTTCACAGCAGAATTAGCCGACAGTTATACTGAGCAGTAAGCAACTTTTGTTTTTTGTTAGATACAACTTTACGAAAATATACTATCTACTACATGGGTACCAATTATTTCATTCGTCATAACATACTTTATGTTTATGTTAATCTTATTCAACAACAGATGGTTAATACAAGTCAAACACAATAAAAGGGCATCTTGGCATTATTCTTTAGGCGGACCGCGCCACCCTCCCCTCTCCGAGCCAATCATAAGCCCCCTATTCACAGTAACATTTCTATGTTACTAGCGGTGGGGGGCGCGGGTAGTCTACTGTAACACACTGCTGAGAGAAACAAGCTTTCTTATCTCCGTCTACTATTTCATATTTACATTTACCATCCACCATTCAACATATTCTTAGACACGTCTAATTTTACTTTGCCGAAACCCACGAACCTCTTCTGCACCTGGTCAACGAGAGTTGCCAATTGTCACATCCAAGCACCCTTTCGTTTCCTTGTTCAATTCCAATCAAAATTAAGTAAGAAAGGATATTAATATTTTCTTCCACAGTTCCTTCCTTGTTGATCTTTATGATCAACACTTATATTATTATAAGAAAGGATTTTAATATTTTCTCTCATTAATCAGTTGTAAAAATGGAGGCATACGTGTCTGAATATAATTTTGGTTGGAACCCGTCCTTGAGCTTGCAAAGGGATTCCTTCTTCTGCAGGCGAAGGGATATGGGCACAAACCCAACATTCTAATCAGATAAGGAAGCATGTTTTTCTTTCAGCTGCGAGTTCACTGTGTTCTGTGTGAAAGTTGTTAGTTGAATTTCATACTCCAACTTCTACCTTCATCCTGTTTCTCATAACTAGATGCCTCTCTTCACTCTCATGTCCTCTATGACCCCATATAATGTTACTATATTCATAAGTATTTAATATTCTAAAGACAGTTAATAAAGAATATGTCTATATTTCGACACTTTTTTTTATCAATACAAAATTTTACGGTTCTTGCGTTTCCTTCTCCTGGAGGGTTCTGTCTGAGTGATACAGTTTACATCTGGTGGCATGTATCCAATCAGGTTTTTCTTTTACTTTTACTGCTGTTCGTGTTGTTAGCAGCACCACATATTGTCCTTTCCATCTAGGAGAGAAAGAATCTTTGTTTATTGCTCATACATAAATCTGATCTCTGGATTTAAACGGGTGCTTTTCTCATAGACTTTACCAATCGTATCACACATGGCTTGAGCATTTCTTATCGAAATTAGTGCTACCTTCTCAGGAGTCATCGGTGGTCCTGTTTCTGTTGTCATAGGTCGCCCCATCAAAATCTCGTGAGGTGTTAGGCCCGTGTTTCTATTTTTCTGATTTCTCAGGACTCACATCACAATGGGCCATGGCGTCTGGCCACAACAATCTATTTTAGACAATAGACAATAGGTGCAGGAGTAGGCCATTCGGCCCGTCGAGCCAGCACCGCCATTCAATGTGATCATGGCTGATCATTCTCAATCAGTACCCCGTTCATGCCTTCTCCCCATACCCCCCGACTCCGCTATCCTTAAGAGCTCTATCCAGCTCTCTCTTGAATGCATTCAGAGAATTGACCTCCACTGCCTTCTGAGGCAGAGAATTCCACAGATTTACAACTCTCTGACTGAAAAAGTTTTTCCTCATCTCCGTTCTAAATGGCCTACACCTTATTCTTAAACTGTGGCCCCTGGTTCTGGACTCCCCCAACATTGGGAATGTGTTTCCTGCCTCTAAAGTGTCCAACCCCTTAATAATCTTATATGTTTCGATAAGATCCCCCCTCATCCTTCTAAATTCCAGTATGCAAGCCCAGTCGCTCCAGTCTTTCAACATATGACAGTCCCGCCATTCCAGGAATTAACCTAGTAAACCTACGCTGCACCCCCTCAATACAAGAATATCCTTCCTCAAATTTTGCTGGCATACTTTGCTAAAGTAACTTTTATCTCTCAATTTACTCTTTCTACCATCCATGAGGACTGTGGTTGATATGGTATGTGCGATTTCTATTGGAACCCAAGAGCCTTCGACAAGTTCTGAACTAATTTACTTGTGAAATGAGTTCCTCTGTCACTGTTCATACTCATGGGTATCCTGGATCTTGGTATTATTTCTTTCATTAAAATATTAACTACCGATTTGCATCATCCCTCCATGTGGCGGGTGCTTCCATCTATCTGGAGAACA
Source organism: Rhinoraja longicauda (assembly GCF_053455715.1). Classification (NCBI taxonomy): domain Eukaryota; kingdom Metazoa; phylum Chordata; class Chondrichthyes; order Rajiformes; family Arhynchobatidae; genus Rhinoraja; species Rhinoraja longicauda. The sequence continues at coordinate 246,306 of NW_027601355.1, read as the reverse complement.
TATCAACTATGACCAGAATGCACTTAAAACCCTTTGCTGCGGGCGTGTGTACAAAATCAATTTGTAAATTCTCAAAAGGCATTTCAGGTTGTGGTATGTGTTCAAATTTTGCAGGCGTCTTCCCTCTATTATTTTGTTGACACACCAGCCATGTTCTTGCAACTTTATCAATTATGACTGTTATCCAAGGTACATACCATTGTTGGGACAATGCATATGCCATCCCCCCTTTTCCCATGTGAGCCTGTCCATGGGCTAGGCGAGACAGGGGCAAAAATATGCTCCTGGGGCAAACTACACGACCATCAGGGTGGACCCAGACAATAGGGTCTTGATAACACCCTGCTTTGCTCCAGGAATTCTTATCCTGGAATGATGCTGGGTTCTGGGCATCCTGTAACTGGGTTACATCAATGCTAACCGGGAGCATCCTTTGTGTTGCATACTTAATTTTAGCCGCTTATAATTGCGGGGTTTGCCTGAGGGCAATCTGGCTACATAATCAGCTGATCTGTTTCCCTTTGATGCATCATCATCTGATGGTATGAGCCTCGCATTTAATAAATGTAATCTGCCATGGCAATTGAATAGAATCCCATATATTTAAGACCAGTTTATCATGCTTAATAGTCTTTCTTGTTAATGTAATGAATCCTCCATTTTTCCATAACTGCCCAAAGTTATGTACAACCCCAAACACATAGTGAGAATCAGTGTAGATATTAGCACGTTTATCTTTTGCCAATATGCAGGCACGAGTCAGGGCACACAGCTCAGCTACCTGAGCAGACACGAGTCTGGTAAAGCATATGCCTCCAGCATTTGGTGTGGTGTGACCACCGCATATCCTGCTAATAATCTGGGATCGCTAGGTCGGTGTGAAGAGCCATCAGTAAATAGGACCAGGTCAGGATTATCAATCGGATGACTCTGTAAGTCCACCAGCAGAGTGGCAGTGGCTTCTACAAGCAATAGACAATTACGGTCACATCCTTCTTCTGGCAGTGGTACAAAGGTAGCTGGATTTATAGCAGTTGATTGCTGATAAGTATAGTTGGGGTGTGATAAACGGATAACTGCATATATACCTGGACTATCTCTGACATCTTCCTCCCGTTTCTGGACCTCACCATCTCCATCACAGGAGAAAAACTAGTGACGGACATTTATTACAAGCCCACCGACTCGCACAGCTATCTGGACTACACTTCTTCCCACCCGGTCCCCTGCAAAAAGTCTATCCCCTACTCCCAATTCCTCCGTCTACGCCGCATCTGCGCCCGGGATGAGGTGTTTCAGACTAGGGCTTACGAGATGTCCTCGTTTTTCAGAAAACGGGGCTTCCCCTCCTCCATTATAGATGAGGCTCTCACTAGGGTCTCTTCTACATCCCGCAGCTCCGCTCTTGCTCCCCATCCCCCCACTCGCAACAAGGACAGGATCCCCCTCGTTCTCACCTTCCACCCCACCAGCCAGCGGATCCAACATATCATCCACCAACATTTCCGTCACCTACAACAGGACCCCACCACTGGCCATATCTTCCCATCCCCTCCCCTCTCTACATTCCGCAGAGACCGTTCCCTCCGCAACTCCCTGGTCCACTCGTCCCTTCCTACCCAAACCACCCTAACCCCGGGCACTTTCCCTTGCAACCGCACGAGATGCAACACCTGTCCCTTTACCTCCCCCCTCAACTCCATCAAAGGACCCAAACATTCTTTCCAGGTGAGACAGAGGTTCACCTGCACCTCCTCCAACCTCATCTATTGCATCCGCTGCTCTAGATGTCAACTCATCTATATCGGCGAAACCAAGCGCAGGCTCGGCGATCGCTTCGCTGAACACCTGCGCTCGGTCCACATTAACGCAACTGATCTCCCGGTGGCCCAGCACTTTAACTCCCCCTCCCATTCCCAGTCTGACCTCTCTGTCATGGGCCTCCTCCAGTGCCATAGTGAGGCCCGCCGGAAATTGGAGGAGCAGCACCTCATATTTCGCCTGGGCAGTTTGCGGCCCGGTGGTATGAACGTCGACTTCTCCAACTTCAGATAGCTCCTCTGTCCCTCCCTTCCCCTCCTCCTTCCCAGATCTCCCTCTGTCTTCCTGTCTCCACCTATATCCTTCCTTTGTCCCACCCCCGACATCAGTCTGAAGAAGGGTCTCGACCCGAAACGTCACCCATTCCTTCTCTCCCGAGATGCTGCCTGACCTGCTGAGTTACTCCAGCATTTTGTGAATAACTGCATAACCTGTTCTTCTAGCGGCTGTGAAATGTTGTTTGGATGCAGAGTTCAATAATAACATCACGGCATGAGGAACAGTCACTACACACAGGTGATCAGGAACGACGGGGATTGTGTTTTCTATCATAGCCGTTGCCGTTACAGCTCTCGAGCAGGCTGGCATGGCATTTACTGCAGCTTGTAAAGCCACGGAATAATAGGCTACCCGTCTTTTTCCCCCTCCATGTTCTTGAATCAGGACTCCAGTCACAAACCACTTTGATTAATTTACATAAAGTTGAAAGGGTTTTTATAATTTGGCAATCCCAGGGCCGGAGCAGTAACCATAGCGTTCTTTAGATTTCTAAACGCCTGGTCTCTTTCTGCAGTCCATACTACTCTGGAGGGCCCAGTCAGCAAGGTGGCTGAACGTAATGCTGTATCTAGTTCCCTGTAGTCATGGATCCATTGTCCGCAGTAACCCACCATGCCAAAGAAGGAGAGAATGTCCTTCTTTGTTTTCAGGACCGGGACGTTCTCTGTTGCCTTTATTCTATCTTTTCCAAGTCTCCTTCTGCCTTCCTGCAGCTGGAATCCCAGATACTGTAGTCTCGGCTGGCAGAACTGTAATTTTTCCAGGGATAATTTATGCCCTCTTTCTGCTAAATGTTGCAGCAATTTAATTGAGTCTTTACAACCAGGACCTGTCACAGACGCTACCAAAAGGTCATCGACATACTAGATCAAAGTAGACTTTGCTGATAATTGACATTCCTCAAGATTATTTTTCACTTCTGCTGCATATCCGGCCGGGCTTTCAGTATACCCCTGGGGTAGCCTAGTCCAGGTGTATTGTTGATCTTTGTAGGTAAAAGCAAACAGGAACTGGTTGTCTTTATGCAGGGGTATGGAGAAAAAGGACAAACATAGGTCAATTACTGTAAAGGTGTCGGCTTCCGCCGGTATAGATGACAGAATAATATTGGTGTCAGGTACTAAAGGAGCAATATGGATCACCATTCTGTTAATAGCTCTCAGGCCTTGGTTGGCAGAATGGAAGTATTACATGGACTTTGCGTTTTCACTAATACTTCTTGTTGTAATAAACAAATGATGACTATAGCTATCCCTTCTTAAGTCTCCGGGGTCAGTCGATACTGTTTTAAACATGTCAAGGCAGCACCCTTTTTAAAGCAGTATGAACATTGATTTCTCTAACTTTAGATAGCTCCTCTATCCCTCTCATTCCCCTCCCCTTCCCAGCTCTCCTGTTGTCTTCCTGCCTCCAACTACACCCTTTCTTTGCCCTGCCCCCTCCCCTGACATGAATCTCAACCCGAAATGTCGCCTATTCCTTCTCTCCTGAGATGCTGCCTGACCCGCTGAGTTACTCCAGCATTTTGTGATACCCTTGTTTAAAGTCACTTTATGTTCAGGGGCTGAACGCACTCGCCCCACATGATTCTTATGCTTTGCCCATAGTTCAGAGGGTACTTGGATCAGAGCCATTGGGAACCTTGACGGATCCTCAGTTGGCGGCTGTTGCTTTTCAAAAATAGTGTCCCATTCCTTTCTGACCCATGTGATCTTTCCTTCTGTGTCATTAAATAAGTCAATCAGGACCTCTCCTTTTGCCATTGGTAACTTTAAAACATGAATTGAATGTTTGTTCTTCAGCCTTTTTATCATTTCTCCTATTTCCTTCGCTGTTGCTGGAGGTCAGGTGTGACTCAGAAGTGTCTCCCATCTCCAATCGATCCCTTTGGTTTTGAGAGAGGTGGACCATTATTCCTCATCCCGGGACCCCCAAAAACAAATAAGGGGTAACCGCTAATTGTTCGATGTTATTCAACCAGGGGGAGACTATTTCCTGGTACCCGGCATTAGGGAGGCGCGTATATAATGCAGTGCAACGTGTTCGCTTATGTTCTTGGCTGGTTTCGACAAGATACTGTAAATACCGGCCTTTTAAATCCTGCACTCTTTGCGGAGCACAATGGATTTGATTAACCAATTGGATGTACGGATTGTTACTCAATTGGCAACAATATCGGATGGGCATCTTTTACCCTTGTTCTTCCTCCTTAATTAAATTTAGCAATTGATGTGTGTGCATTTGAGGGGGTTCCATAAACATGCCGACTGCAGTACAGTGTAAAACCGCTCCCAGTTTGCAGAACCTGTCTTTCCAATAACGGGAGTGGCGCTGTTCTAGAGATTATTAAAGTGTCAGTAAGTGGCTTGCCATTTACCTGCACACGAGTGGGTTCTGGTAATTGTTCTATCATGGGGACACAGGCCACCCCAATAGTATTACTATTTGACTGACTGACGGGGATGTCCACGGAGGGGGGCACAGACGACATTGTGTCTCCGGTATCGACCAGAAGGTCTAAATGGCAGTCACCTATCTTGCCTGCACTTATGGGTTCTTATTCTGATTTAGACAATCTGATCACAGCCGCCTGTGCCGCCTTACATCCATAGCATCCATGTGGTGATGGATTAGGAAGGGGTTACTGAATGAGAAGGGGGTAAGGCCTGGATCCCTTCCCTGTTGCTGTGGGGAACATCTGCAATCTCGAGCCCAATGCCCCATCTTACCACATCTCCAGCATCTGCCTCGTGTTGTATCATTTATTTGCCATTGTCCCCTTCCTCGGCCCCTACCTCTACAACTTCCTCCTCTTCCCCAGCCCCCTCTCTCCGTGTAATACTGGCCCGATGTTTTGGTTTCGGCTCTCTCGCTTGGGCAAACAGCCATTCCCTCTCCATGTTCACAAGCGCTGTTATCACATTATCCCATGGCTTATTTTGCCATTCTAGATTAACCAATTAAGAAATGCATTGGACTTTCTTAAGGGATCTGGAGCTTCGGCAACCATGGCTCTAACTTCAGCTGCGGTCCAGGGTTTCAACACGGGGACTTCTCCTATCATAGTACGGGGGAGGGGGGGGGGGGACTACATCAGTGACTCGGACTTAGACTCTTCCTCAACATTCATCATCTGGAGCTTTGTTTGCTCATCCTTCATGATATCTTTTTGATATCTCCAAGATCGTGTATCAGGTCCCTCTCAGAGGTACTATCTGCTTCTGCCAGACCTGCCTGAGGAGCTGTGGCTCCTTTACCGATGGACTGATCCACCCGAGACGCCAAAGGTAGAAACAGAGCCTCAGCACCTGACGGGGCAGCGGCCTGTTCTCCTTCTATATACGCCGGGTTATACGGAGGTTGTCGCGGGCGAAATGCACCCGCCATCATCAACAGATCATCAAAATCATCCTCTACTGGGGGTGCCTTCTCCACAGGGAGTCGGGGATATATTGCTGCCATTTGCTTTGGTATTATAGGCACAGGTCCCTCATTTCCCTCTTTCTGCTTAACACCTTTTCCCTCCTCCAGGGGCTGGTGTCTTCTCTCCATCCCCACCCATTTCCTTATTATTTCTATCAATTTTAAAGGTATACACAGCACTCCAAATATAACTAATAACACTGCCACTACAAATATTAATTGTGTTCCCATCTCGCCAAACCATTTCTTTTTTAGAAATGAGTAGGACAGAGACAGCTTATAGCTTCCCCCATCCGGCCAATCTCCATTTGATCGATCAGCTAGATTACCACAAAAAATTACCACACATTGGTCATCTCCGTTGTTTTTTATTACCACATCTGCTGGCGATCCCGGTGGAACAATGGGATCTCCTACCTTTTCCCGGTGTTTTATGGTCTTTTTTATCACCTTGGCAATGTTCTCTCTTATCTGCATCTTTTCCTCAGGCCTCCCTCTATCAGTAGGATCAGATTTCTCCGATCGACAACTGTTTCGTCCCATATTCTTTTCACAAGTCTGTAAAACAAAAGTTAGGTTTCCGTGGACAATACCTTATATTATACTATTCACAGTTTGCGCGCACCGGGTTTACTCAGTCCGCAAACTTCCAAGTCACGTTTCAATTTTTAAAGCGCGCTTTACGGCACCTGCTTCAATTTATCTTCTACGCTCAGCGTGAGCAAATTAATCTTCTCCGCTTTATTCCGCCTCTTGGCTCAGCGTGAGTCACCGGCCAGACAAGCTAGGTTGCCCGGGGGCTCTCCCTCCTCTCTGGGACCCCCCCCCCCCCCCCCCCCCGTCCCCCTTTCGGTTAGGAATATTTTATCATTCCCTTTAATTTCCCACTTGTATTCGTTCGAATCCCTTTACATTTGGGATCATGCCGACGACGTCAAATTCTGTGGAAGAAATTAATTTTGAGGGAATGAAAGGAAAATGAAAATCGGAGACTTTGCAGGTTTGCTTCGAGACTTTATTGTACGATCTCATGGAGAGATGGCGGCAGTAAACTGCCCACCAGTTCTCTGACTTCACAGCAGAGTTAGCCGACAGTTATACTGTGCAGTAAACAACTTTTGTTTTTTGTTAGATACAACTTTCCGATAATATGCTATCTAATACATGGGAACCAATTATTTCATTAGTCATAACATTAATTTTGTTCATGTCAACTTTATTCAACAACAGACGGATAATACAAGTCAAACACACTACAAGGGCATCTTGACATTATTCTATCTCACATTTTATGCGGACCGCGTCATCATCCCCTCGGGGTGGTGGTGAGGGGTGGGGGGGTCGCTCAATGCATTCGGGGCATTGTCGCCAGTCACGGAGCCAGTTTGTTCACCGGTATCGAAGGGGGGAAAACTTAAATTATTTCACAAATCACAGATTCTCCACCAAGACAAATCTCAACGTTGCCAAACGTTGCGGAATAAGGAATCGTTATTTCCCACACCTGAGGGAGAGCCGATCACTACTGCGTCCTCCCCTGAGAGAAGGGTGACCTCAGCAGCGATGAGATTGTGTCAGCCGTGTCCTTACCAATTCTCATTATTAGCATCCATATATATTCTAATTATTCTCATATATATAGACGCTCCAGGGGACACCAACATTTTATATCCCCTTTGAGAACCCGGCCCCCAGCACCATTCCACCCACCCATCGGACACCCAGCGACAAGGAGACAGTTATCAGAAGTGATCAGAATAGTTTATTCCCGGTCACTATAAACAACCTGTTTCCTGTGTGATTCATGCACAAGGTGATGTGACTGCGCTCTGTTATCCCGTGACTTACAATATCCAGTATTGCTGCACTTGGACAACATTGAGATTATATTGTGTAGAAAGGAGTTGCAGATGCTGATTTATTGGTTGTAAATGGCAGCTACTGAATTACATAATTCGCACACCCGGATACCTCCTGAAAAGGTCGGTTTAAGATGCGTACATCTGTTTAATGTTCTGCTATATTTATAACTAGACTGGGAATACTAATGCTTCAATGATATGATTAATTTCACAATGAAATTCACGGGGTATTTAACCACGTTCTTCAGCTCCTCTCGGAACTTTCTCTGGGTCAGGACATAAATACACGTGTTGGTGCAGGTACTCGGACGCTGGAGCATAAACGAAATTGGCGGAAGATCACTGTCTGCGAAGTAGCCAGCGCCTAAAGTGCGCTCAGACACAACATAAACAAGCGTTGTGCTCCACAACGCGATGAAACTCCCTGATATGCTGAAGAGTAAAACGATGGACTTCCTCCGGTTTTCCATCTCCGGGTCTTTGCCATTCTCTCCACTGTTGCGGCCCCGGAACAATCTGCGGACTCTACCAGAGACTAAAATGTACCTGGCGGTCAGTGAATTGACCAACAAAAGCAAAATGAACGGGAGACAAGGAGTTACCGTAAAGTACAAGAACTCAAACGCAGTCCATGAAGGTGAGGTGAAGAAAGACAGTTTTAAGTCACACCCTCTGGGTTTATTGTCGTTAATATATGCTGATTCGAATGTAAAATACCACGGTACGTTTATTAAACAGCTCAGAACAATTACCGTTCCGAGAACACCACTCGCCGTTCGCTCGGTGCAATATTTTGTTCTCAGCTTCTGACAACAAATGGCCACAAACCGATCAAACGTGAAACCCACGGTGAACCAGACAGAGATTGTTGTGGCTGCGATGGCCAGGGCCCAGGTGATGGAGCACACGGGGGTGATGGTGAAGAACGACAGCGGGAAATACATCACAACAATGGTCCCTATTATGACATCAATGATGAGGACCATGAGGTCGGCCGCTGCCATTGCCACCAGGTAGCGAGTGATGCATTTGGAGAGACCGCACTTTCCACGGGACAGGATCACAATCGCCACCAAGTTAACTGCGAAAGAACGAACGAAGGATGTTATCTGGCGTTCACGAACAATACTCTGAGCTGAAAGGATTTCCTAGTGACATTTACTACTGAGTTTCCAGAATAAATTAAATTACAAGACATATCAGCAGACAGATAATGAAAAGATACGTGGCCCGCACAGCTCTCGGGATCCGGGTTGGATCCTCTCCTCTGACTCGGGCTTTCCGTCGGTTCCCGCGCGAACGGGTGTTTTCCCTCGTAGCACCAGTTACCTGATCCAATCGAGAGATCATTCCGTATCTTAGCTGGGTGCTCTAATTGACTTCGCAATGCAGACGACAAGTGTGCCAGTGGCGGTGCGTGGATCAGTGTGCGAGAATAATCTGCAGGCTCAAAGTAACTCAGAAGGTAGCCGAGAGGCTGACAGTATTCCTCTTTGGGAATGGCAAATCTAGATAGACCGTTTGTCCTCCTTACCGAAAGATAATTGTCGTTATTGGAGCACAATGCACAGATAGTGATAAAGTCCTTCCGCGTGTAAACAGGCTCTTCGGCCCAGCGTGCCCATGCCTCATCTACTTTTGTTCCACCTGCGCATGTTTGGTCTAGATCCTTCTAAACCCTTCCTATCCATGTACCTATCAAAAGGTTCAAATATTGGGTCGAAAAACACAATCGCCACAATTTGTGAAGGCAGAGTCTGTAACTGGGGCAATAATAGTTCAATTTGAAATCGTCCAACGGTTTCCAGTCCTGCTAAGTTTCGACTAACCTCAAAGCAATTTTCGAAGGCTTCTCTACCCCGTTCTTGAGTTCTGGTCGCCACATTACAGAAAGGATGTGATGGCTTGGAGAGGGTGCAAGGATTTACGAGAATGATGCCTGGACCAGAGGGTATTGGCTACAGAGAGAAGTTGGACAGAATTGGATTGTTTGTTTCTGGAATGCTGGAGGATGCGGGGCGACCTAACAGAAGTATAGAAAATAGCAACCTTATTTCCAGGATAGGAAAACCAAATATTAGAGGGAAGAGATCTAAAATGTGAAGGGCAAAGCTGAAGGAAGGTGTTAGCGCCATTTTCTTAATACACAAAGGCTAAGTGCCCGGACGCTGCCAGGGTGGGGGCGTGGGTTGGTGTTTGGGCCAAGTCGAATAGTGGTGTTTCAGAGACATTTGGATACGTAAATAGATTTGCAGAAAATAGAGGGATATGTGTCAGCTCAGGCAAATAGGAGTTGGCCTTGGCATCATGTTCGACACAGACATTGTGGACCGAATGGCCTGGTTTGTGATGGACAGTTCTATGATTTATATTTTGTTTAAAATAATTTCCTGTCACCACCCGACTCCTACCACTGGAACAACTTTGTATCTAATTCTTCCCAACTGGATCCTATTTGCGCTAACCTTCCAGGCCAGTCGACCATGCAGGCCACGGCTAAAGTACACGTCAGCCATCATGCCCAAGTTAATTCCCTTGGTTATTTATTTGAAAAGTTCAATCATATTCTTGAGACACAGTTTCTCAGGACCAAACTCACGCTCCCTATTTATAATCAGTGTTTACCTTTCCAAATTCCGATGAGTCGTGTAGCACTGAATTCCCTCAGGCAAATTTGCCACCACCGATATCAGAATGACCCGCCTGCAGATCCGTGCATACATTCCACACAAAAGAAAGGCATCACATCAAGGTCAATACCCAACATTATGATTGGGCAGGGTCAACCGGCAGTGGGGACTGGGCAGGGTGAAGGTACAGTGGGGACTGGGCAGGGTGAGGTTACAACGGGGACTGGTCAGGGTGAGTTTATAGTGGGGAATGGGCAGGGTGAAGCTACAGTGTGGAATGGGCAGGATGTGGTGAAAGTGGGGAATTGGCTGGGTGACTGGCCAGTGGGGATGGGGCAGGGTGAAGGGGCAGTGGGAGCTTGGCAGGGTGAAGGGGCAGTGGGTACCGGGCAGGGTGAGGTTAATGTGGGGACTGGGCATGGTCAACGGTCACTGGGCAGGGTGACGGTGCATTGGGGACTGGGCCGGTGCAAGCCGCGGGCGGGATGAAGGTGCAGGGGGAAGGTGCAGTGCGGACTGTTTAAAGTAGGGTGTACAGCGGAGGGACAGACTGCACGTCAGGATAGATAACAGCGGGGAGTGAGCAACCACGGGTGGCTTATCGTGCGGATTTCCATTGTAATGTTTTATGTCATGCTGATCAGGGAATTTGCAGGTTGACTATGGGTGATCTGAGCTGGAAGCAAATGCTACAGTCAGAAGTGTTCTGTCGAATTACAGCAGATGTCCCGAAACTACAAACCACGTTGATTGTTCCATGTACAACGCATTCAGTGTATGCCCGCGCTGCAGTCCACACCCCGACCCACGCTCTCCACTCTGTCTCCACCATTCTCGCGCACTCCACCTCCCTATTCCCATTTCCCGTCAATACACTTTGTAGCGCTTCCATCCACCACATTCTCCAGTTCCTTCCCCAGAGGGAGAGCTTCCCACAGCTCGGAAACAAGCCATTACACCCACCACAGCCAAACTGACATGGATGTACCCACAGAACCCGTAGTCTCCATGCCTTGGAGTTTCAAGTGTTCCTCTTGATGTCTTTGGTGTCCCTGCCTCCGTCAAACTCTTTAGTAGCGCGTCCTAGATTCCGAGTCTGAATGAGAAGATACCACATCAGATTATTTCAAACATTTAATCTAAGGGGGCGTGTCCAATGCTTGGCTGAGTAGACATAACTTTTCAGCACTCCCGAAAACAAAGCCCTAAACTGCTAAAAAAGACGAACTAAAGGAATCAAGTACTTTAAATTAAATCAGAAAGTATACAGAACGTACGGATGCCTTCCAAGAAAGTAAAAGGAGGAGTACAACTGCCACAGAAGCAAGCAAAGGAATCAAGAAAAAAAATCGAAGGTAGGCCCACAGCTCTGATGGAGCAGGGGACTAGATTTGGTGACCCCTCGGCAGGCGGTGAGTCTGGGGAGGGCTCCGGTACGAAGCTGGAGTCTACTACTCCCAGCAAGCGCTCTTTGACTTGGGTCAAAATACGAGGGAGTCGCCGTGAGTTACCAAAAAGGCCCACTGTTTGCCAAGAGGCTGCTGATGTTGTGTCTGGAGTTTTGGACACGAGTGACGATGAGGTAACGGGAGACTCCACTAGCAGTGGAAGTGGAAATGAGGAGGAAGAAGAAGAAAAGCAAGAAGATACAGAGACTAATATAAAAACGATGCTTCAAGAAATTATTAACAGGCTTAAGAAAATTGAAGGAGATAACAAATTAATGAGGAGAGATAACAAGAAATTTCATAAGATTTTGAAAAAAATGGAGGAGAAATTTCAAACAGTGACAAATAAAGTGGATAAAAATGAAGACAGTATTACTGCTGCAGCAATTGAAAGCAAAAAGACGGCGGAGAAGTTGGATGCCTTGGAAAACTATAGCAGGAGAAATAATGTTAAAATTGTTGGTTTGCCAGAGGGAGTGGAGGGGGAAGACCCAATTAGAGGATTGGACACATTATAGGCAGGAAACATGTTCCCAATGTTGGGGGAGTCCAGAACAAGGGGCCACAGTTTAAGAATAAGGGGTAGGCCATTTAGAACAGAGATGAGGAAGAACTTTTTCAGTCAGAGAGTGGTGAAGGTGTGGAATTCTCTGCCTCAGAAGGCAGTGGAGGCCAGTTCGTTGGATGCTTTCAAGAGCGAGCTGGATAGAGCTCTTAAGGATAGCGGAGTGAGGGGGTATGGGGAGAAGGCAGGAACGGGGTACTGATTGAGAGTGATCAGCCATGATCGCATTGAATGGCGGTGCTGGCTCGAAGGGCTGAATGGCCTACTCCTGCACCTATTGTCTATTGTCTATTGTCTATTGTTTAATTAACTTTTTTCAAGATTGGATAGTGACCACTCTGGGAATAGATAAACAAGGTCGGATGGAAATAGAAAGAGCACATAGGGCTCTAAGACTGAAACCCTCGGCTAATCAAAAGCCACGATCTGTGTTGATTAAATTTTTAAGATACCAAGATCAAGTATTGGTTTTCAAAACAGTCGGGAATAATATAAGAGAGGGAAAACCAATAGAACATGAAGGCACTAAAATTATCTTTTACCCAGACATCAGTAATGCCTTGTTGAGCAGAAAAAAAGAATTTAATAAGGCAAAAAATATTCTATGGAAGAAAGGCTATAAGTTTATTTTACTGCATCCGGCTACTTTGAAGATTATGATCAACACTGGAGAAAATAATTTTTTTAAAGACTTTGTCAAAGCAGAAGAGTATGCGGAAGAATTGCCATCGAGATATGCTTAAGAAGATTCATGAATGAATGATTATTAATAAGATCTGTATACTACAGAGGGGATTAACTGTATTAAGGATTGTTAATTTTTAGAAGTACTTGATATATCCGGGGGGTTGGAGAATGTGGATGTTCCACCATAATCATGGGCACAAGTGTGGTGCGGACCACACCTCGTATAATAGAGGGGGGTAATGTTGCTAATCTATTTATTAACAACATTAGAGGGAGGGTCTATTTCTCTATCTTTCTTATTTCTTTTCTGTTTTTATACCTGGACTATGGAGGGGAGCACACTGAAATACGGCACAATGTAAATACCGGAAGAAGTATCAAGGTAAGGAAAAAGGAAGAGAAAAAAAAAGGAATGAATGGATAACACATTAAATTTTTAAAGCTATAATGTGAATGGGTTAAATGGACCGATAAAAAGGAAGAGAATTTTAACACAGATGAAAAAATTGGAAGTAGATATAGCTTTCTTGCAAGAAACACATCTAATGGAAAAAGAGCATCAAAAGTTAAAGAGAGATTGGGTAGGAAGTATGGTCGCATCTTCTTTTAACTCAAAAGCAAGAGGGGTTGCTATCCTATTTAAGAAAACGCTACCAATTAAGATACAAAATATTGTAAGTGACCCAGTAGGTAGATTTGTAATGGTACATTGTCAAATTTTCTCAGAATTGTGGACCTTAATGAATATATATGCACCAAATATAGATGATGAGGGTACCTTTTTAAATCTGGCGGAAGCACATGAAAATATATTGATAGGGGGAGATTTCAATTTTTGTTTAGATCCAGTAATGGATAGATCATCAAAGACAACGACAAGGACAAGAGCAGCGAAGACAACCTTGAATTTAATGGAACATTTAAATTTAATAGATGTTTGGAGGAAAAGCCATCGCAGGGAAAGAGACTACTCCTTTTATTCCAATAGACATGATACATATTCTAGAATAGATCTATTTATTCACAAAATGCTGGAGTAACTCAGCAGGTCAGGCAGCATCTCGGGAGAGAAGGAATGGGTGACGTTTCGGGTCGAGACCCTTCTTCAGACTGATGTCGGGGGTGGGACAAAGGAAGGATATAGGTGGAGACAGGAAGATAGAGGGAGACCTGGGAAGGAGGAGGGGAAGGGAGGGACAGAGGAGCTATCTGAAGTTGGAGAAGTCGACGTTCATACCACCGGGCCGCAAACTGCCCAGGCGAAATATGAGGTGCTGCTCCTCCAATTTCCGGCGGGCCTCACTATGGCACTGGAGGAGGCCCATGACAGAGAGGTCAGACTGGGAATGGGAGGGGGAGTTAAAGTGCTGGGCCACCGGGAGATCAGTTGCGTTAATGCGGACCGAGCGCAGGTGTAGCGATCGCCGAGCCTGCGCTTGGTTTCGCCGATATAGATAAGTTGACATCTAGAGCAGCGGATGCAATAGATTAGGTTGGAGGAGGTGCAGGTGAACCTCTGTCTCACCTGGAAAGAATGTTTGTGTCCTTTGATGGAGTTGAGGGGGGAGGTAAAGGGACAGGTGTTGCATCTCGTGCGGTTGCAAGGGAAAGTGCCCGGGGTTAGGGTGGTTTGGGTAGGAAGGGACGAGTGGACCAGGGAGTTGCGGAGGGAACGGTCTCTGCGGAATGCAGAGAGGGGAGGGGATGGGAAGATATGGCCAGTGGTGGGGTCCTGTTGTAGGTGACGGAAATGTTGGTGGATGATATGTTGGATCCGCTGGCTGGTGGGATGGAAGGTGAGAACGAGGGGGATCCTGTCCTTGTTGCGAGTGGGGGGATGGGGAGCAAGAGCGGAGCTGCGGGATGTAGAAGAGACCCTAGTGAGAGCCTCATCTATAATGGAGGAGGGGAAGCCCCGTTTTCTGAAAAACGAGGACATCTCGGAAGCCCTAGTCTGAAACACCTCATCCCGGGCGCAGATGCGGCGTAGACGGAGGAATTGGGAGTAGGGGATAGACTTTTTGCAGGGGACCGGGTGGCAAGAAGTGTAGTCCAGATAGCTGTGCGAGTCGGTGGGCTTGTAATAAATGTCCGTCACTAGTTTTTCTCCTGTGATGGAGATGGTGAGGTCCAGAAACGGGAGGGAGATGTCAGAGATAGTCCAGGTATATTTAAGGGCAGGATGGAAATTGGAGGTGAAGTGTATAAAGTCAGTGAGTTCTGCATGGGTGCAAGAGGTAGCACCAATGCAGTCGTCGATGTAGCGGAGGTAGAGTTCGGGGATGGGGCCAGTGTATGTCTGGAACAGGGATTGTTCGACGTACCCGACAAAGAGGCAGGCATAGCTAGGGCCCATGCGAGTGCCCATAGCTACGCCTCTGGTTTGGAGGAAGTGGGAGGAGTCAAAGGAGAAGTTGTTGAGGGTAAGAACCAGCTCTGCTAGGCGGAGGAGAGTGTTGGTCGATGGGGATTGGCTGGTTCTACGGTCGAGGAAGAAACGGAGGGCTTTGAGACCATCCTTGTGGGGGATGGAAGTGTAGAGTGACTGGACATCCATGGTGAAAATGAGGGAGTGGGGGCCTGGGAACCGGAAGTTATCCAGGAGATGGAGAGCGTGTGAGGTGTCTTGGACGTAGGTGGGGAGGGATTTGACCAGGGGGGATAGGATGGAGTCGAGGTAGGTAGAGATAAGTTCGGTGGGGCATGAGCAGGCAGAGACAATGGGTCTGCCGGGACAATTGTGTTTGTGGATTTTGGGTAGGAGGTAGAATCGGGCCGTGCGGGGCTGGGGAACTATGAGATTGGAGGCACTGAGGGGTAGTTCGCCGGAGTTGGTGAGGTCGGTGATAGTGCTGCTGATGAAGGTCTGGTGTTTATCGGTGGGGTCATGGTCCAGGGATAGGTAGGAAGAGGTGTCTGATAGTTGTCGTCTGGCCTCGGTGCGGTAGAGGTCAGCACGCCAGACTACCACAGCCCCTCCCTTGTCAGCGGGTTTAATTATTAAGTCCGGGTTGTTGCGGAGTGAGTTGAGGGCTGCACGTTCAGGAGGGGAGAGGTTAGAGTTAGTCAGGGGAGTGGAAAATTTGAGGGATTTCAGCTCAATTAAGGGGTAGAATAATACAAATAGATTACAAGGCTAGGTTGTTATCGGATCACTCACCATTATTAATGAAAATTACGATGCCAGATAAAGAACAGTCAGTGTATAGATGGAGACTCAACTTTTACTATTGAAAAGGCAAGACTTTTGTGATTTTATTCGAGGACAAATTGAATTATTTTTGGAAACAAATTTAAATTCAGTTGATGATAAATTTATTGTATGGGATGCAATGAAGGCTTATTTGAGAGGCCAAATTATAAGCAACTCATCTAAGATAAAGAAAGACTATAGGAAGGAATCTGAAAGATTAGTAAAAGAAATCACCGTATTAGAAAAAGACTTACAGAAAACTTCTTCAGATACGAAAAAAATACAACTTGCAAAAAAAAAATTTCAATACAATACTTTACATACTTACAGAACAGAAAAACTAATATTACGAACTAACCAAAGATATTATGAATTAGGAGAAAGAGCACACAAGGTATTGGCATGGCAACTGAAAGAAGAACAAATATCAAGAACAATAAATTCAATTAGAACAGATCAAAACATTATTACTTATAAACCAAGAGAAATCAATGAGGTATTTAAGCAATTCCAAACTAATCTGTACCATTCTGAATCTGAAAAGGATGAAATTAAGATAAATAATTTTTTATCCAAGATACAATTACCAACAATCTCTAATGAGGAGCAGATGGGACTAAATGCCTCCTTTACTTTGAGAGAAGTGGAGGAAGTATTATATTCTTTACCAAGTAATAAATCTCCAGGGAAGATGGTTTCCCGCCTGAGTTCTATAAAAAAAATTAAAGATTTGTTGTTACCAGTATTTATGGAAGTGACACATCAAGCGGAAAAAACTTCTACATTACCAGAATCCTTCTCACTGGCAATTATAACGGTAATTCAAAAAAAAGGGAAAGACCCTTTAAATGCATCTTCTTATAGACCAATATCATTGTTGAATGCAGATTATAAAATAGTTGCTAAACTCTTGGCAAGGAGATTGGCAGAAGATTGGCAGAATATTTACCGAAGCTGGTTAAAGAGGACCAAACTGGATTTGTCAAAAAAAGGAAAATGTCTGATAATGTAGCAAGATTTATGTATTCTACATTTAGCATAGAAAAGAAAGGAATTGAGCGTAGCAGTTGCTTTAGATGCTGAAAAGGCGTTTGACAGGTTAGAATGGGATTTTTTATTTAACATATTAGAGAAGTACGGATTGGGAAATGGTTTCATTAACTGGGTAAAAGCTCTTTATAAACAACCTAAAGCCAAAGTGGTGACAAATGGCCAATCTTCTCAATCATTTAATTTGGAAAGATCTAGTAGACAGGGATGTCCCTTGTCTCCGGCTTTATTTGTATTGGCCATTGAACCTCTGGCAGAGCTAATAAGATCAGATTTAGACATTGAAGGATTTAAAGTTAATCAGGAAAATCACAAAATTACTTTATTTGCAGATGATGTTTTAATTTGTTTTACTAGACCATTGGAATTCTTAAGAAAATTATATTTCAGACTGGAAGAATATGGGAAAGTATCAGGATACAAAATTAATAAAGATAAAACTGAAATAATGCCTCTTTCTGAAGGTAATTATGATCAATGTAAAAGAGAAAGTCAGTTTAAATGGCAAAAAGAAGGCATGAAGTACCTAGGGGTTAAAGTAGATAATAAGTTAAATAATCTGTATAAACTAAATTATAAACCACTAATTAAAAAAATTGAGGAGGACTTGAAGAAATGGATGAATCTTCCAATTACATTGCTAGGGAGAGTGAACTGTATTAAGATGAATATTTTTCCGAGGTTACAGTATTTATTCCAAACACTGCCTATACCTTTACCAAATAATTTTTTTCAAGAATTGAATAAAATTGTGAGAAATTTTCTTTGGAAAGGTAAAATGCCAAGAGTGTCTATGGAAAAATTAACATGGAAATTTGAATTAGGTGGACTGCAATTACCAAATTTTAAAAATTACTATCTGGCAGCACAAATGAGTTTTATTTCATCCTTTTATCAAGAGGGAGGAAAAACAGCATGGGTTAAAATTGAAATGTATAAAATAAAAGAACTATGCCCAGAAGAATTTATATATAAATGGGAAGCAAAGCTATTAGTTAAGGATCAAGAGTCACCTTTGCTAAAACATTTAATTAATATATTGTTGAAAACAGTTAAAGCTAATGATAAAAGATTTTTTCTAACAGCTAAAACTCCATTAGTAAAAAATAGATTACTGCCGTTTGCTTGGAATAATCAAATATTACAAGTCTGGGAACAGAAGGGTATTAAACATATAGGAGATTGCTACGAAGGAAATAATTTTTTGACATTTTCTCAATTGAGAAACAAATATCAAATTCCATATTTGTATAATCAAATATTTTTTTCTATTATCAATTACAATCTTTTTTAAGGGAAAAGTTAGGTAATTCAATGTTTTTATTTCAAATTAAAGGAATTGAATCCCTGATTCAGGGCAAGAGAACTAAAAAATGTATATCTTCAATGTATAAATTGTTACAAAAATCTAGTCCAAAGACAGGAATTCAAAAATCAAGACAAAGATGGGAAACAGATCTGAATATTAGCATTGATGAACCAAGTTGGGAAAGATTATGTTTAGAAAGTATGAAAAATACTATTAATGTGAGATATTGTTTAGTACAATACAATTTTTTACATCAACTATATTTAACTCCGAAAAAATTAAACAATTTAAATCCAAATTTACCTGAAATTTGTTTTAGATGCAACCAGGATGTGGGTACTTTTTTACACTCCACATGGGCATGTCCGAAGGTAACTCCTTTTTGGAAAGACCTAAAAAACTTTTTGGAACAATTGATGAATAAGACCATACCATTGGATTCAAGGTTGTTTTTATTGGGAGATACTAAAGGAATATTACCAAGATTAATTTTAGATAAATATCAGGAAAGATTTCTCAAAATAGCAATAGCAATAGCAAAAAAATGTGTGGCGGTCACTTGGAAAGATCATAATGAAATAAGAATTGCAAGATGGTATGCAGAAATGCGTAGTTGTATCCCATTAGAAAAAGCTACTTATAATCTGAGAAATAAATATGATTTCTTTTTGAAACTTTGGAACCCATTCACTTTAAAACTAGGATTAAGAATTGGAAATATTTAATTTCAGGATTGTTTTTATACCCCTAAATTTTTTTTAATAAGAAATTAGCCGGAAGTGTTTCCTTCTTGTCTCCAGGTTTCCTTCTTTCTTTCTTTCTTTCCTTTTTTTTCTTCTTTAAAAAAAAAATCTATCTTCTTCTCCTTTTTCCTCTTTTTTCTAACTGGGGGGTGGGGGGGAGGGGGGTTGTGGGTTGGGAGATAATACAGAACAATACAAGTATAATCGAATTTAAAATGTATAATCGAATTTATCATGTAGGTATCATCGCGTACTATGAGTTCATACATGTATTTGTTTTGTTAAAATTTAAATAAAATTAATTTAAAAAAAACAACATTTAATCTAAACCAATGCCCTCTGGATATAGCTCTGTCTTGTTTGGGACATGTTTCATAGCACGTATCCTGTCCATGCCCCTTAATTTGTCCAATTGTTGGATCTTCACTGTGTCTTTTTCGTGAAAATAAAATAACCTCAGTCTATCGACTCTCCCGTCATTACCAAACTTTGCCATCGCAGAAAACATGCTCATGGATCTCCTCCCCACCTTCGACCTAGCAGTTAAGTTCTTCCTACAGAGTGGTGACTAGAGGTGCCCACAGAGGTGCAGATGTGGGCTAGCGAACATCGTATAAAGATGTACCCCAACCACTCTGCTCTTGGTTTGTTTGTACGGCAGGAAAAATAAAATGTCACATACACATTCAATGACAACTGATCGACAGTACCTGTATTGTGAATAAATACCTTCGATTTGTACCAGCTTCTGCCGTTATTTTTCTTATACTGACAGTACCTTTAATGCCGCCTCCGAAGATCTTTGGGCTTGTACACCATCGGGTTCGAAAGATAATCCTTTCTAGGAGCCTACCCTCTGCCCCGGGTTTACTCAGCTTCACCCGAGTTATTAGTGAATGCAGACTCAGGAAGCTGTTGGTAGGGGAGAAGGGAATGTTGATGCTGATGTGTACCGAGTGCAGAAGATTGGGTAATCTCCTTGGAGACGGCCATGGTATGGTATGCATATCTGTAGCGGAATTTCTCCGATCAACCAGTTGCAAGTAAATTAATAATGTATTCGTAGAAAACTTCCTACGTGTATGCGGACCATTTGGCTCATTGTTTCTGTGCCGAATAATCGGGCTTTGCAACGTGGGTGTATAATCGTTTAGATCAGTGCTTGCAAATACACATTCTAGGGTTTACATGTAAGTTAAGTCTTTCATCTTCCAGACTTTCTGCGGACAGCTCTGGGCCGTTCGCGATGTCTGAATCAATTTATTATCACCATCCATCTCCTCGCATCGTACTGGAAATGCCTGCTCTCTGCCAAATAAACGGTTTCCCATTCAAGTTGTTCCGCTCTATCCAACCATTCCTAATTGCCCGCTCATCTCAGCAGCGCCAAGCACCATAGGTGCAGTGTGCTGACAGAAGCTACATGCAATCTTCAAACTGGAACCTGACCGGTGATTTACGCCAGTCAAACAGAATATCGCAGCTCTGGGAAAAGATACGAAAAATATATTATTTTAAATGCCTGATTGGCCTGTCTTCTTAACCCTGGTTTCCTTTGGACACACAAGCTGGTTGGCAGAATAATTTACCTGGATGCGGCATGGAGCTAGAAGCTTATAAAATACATGTCCTTCGGCTCACAGAATCAGGTGTCAAAAGTCGAGCAACCATTTCCTCGAATCATGCTGTTTTAATTCAACGACATTAACAACAATTTACCTCAAATACTACTATTCTTCTGCTGGCATACAGGTAACTTACAGCAGCGAATTACCTAACAAACTGCACATGTTGGGTCGAGGAAGGAAACCGGAGCAAATGGAGGAAACAAATGCGTTCACGAACAGAATGCGTCGACATCATAAAAAGCAGTGCAAGATCGGAGCTCGTTCGCTTGATCTGTGAGGCCACAGAGCTACCAACTACATAACTGTACCGACTGTGGAAAAAGAAAATTCAGAACCAGACACAGAAGTCAGTCATGATTTGTTAGAAACAAATCGGGGCTGCACACGCCTGTAGAAGGACCAAATTCAACACATCTCAGGCGAGCTGCAACACCGCACATTCTCAGTAAAACGAAGGTTAAATTACGAAATTGTAACATGCCAGTAAGTAAGTCGGGAAATCTGAGACGTGCAGAAGAATCAGCAACAATTCGCAGCTCCCAATGAGTGACCGCGGGGACCTGTTACAACGCAACATCCCATCAAATTGCCGTTCCTGCAGCTCACTGCAGTCGTCAACCCCAGCCCCAGTGTCCTGCAGCTCAAAGACTATTTTCAAATGGACCACATACTGCCTTTGTCACTGATAATGATCGCAGAGTCGGACATCCTCATCACACACCACTTTGGCAGCAACGTCACCACTCGGAGCGGCAACGGTTCAACAACCTGTCCGCAGTCAGTTGATGCGACCGTTCTGGAACAGCGGGGTTCCCCTCACAGAGCAACAAGTAACGAGGAACAGAAACAGACCCGCGGCTGGGCTGTCATCCGTGCCTCCCGCCGCAATATACAGATCTGATCTCAGGTTGGGACAAGACATAGAAAAGAATTGAAATGTACTCAGTCCACCCAATAATACGGTGCCATCTCTCTTGACGACTGCCTGAACTGTCATTAACCCAGAAACGACCGAACTCAAGCAACGTCGGCAGGTACAGAGGGTGAAGCTAAAGCGGCTCCGTTACAGAAAGCGGAGCATCACAACCAGGGGGCAGCGGGAAAGTCAAAAATAAATTGTTGATGTTGCAAATCTGAGATAAATCAGAAAATATTGCCAACAACTGGAAATGCTGGAATATCCTGGGCAGCTCCCACTCGACCAGACTGTACAAATTCACCCGAATTCACACCGTCACCAACAGTAAAACCGCACACGAAATGCATGACGCCAAGGTTAGGAGCATGTTACACAGATAATGTCGTTCAATGATCTATTCAGCAAAAACCTACATTCGCTACACTCCAGCCGTTGTTCTTTCCAGCATCACTGCCGCACAGATCAACGTGTTTGTTCCCTTCCTGGCTTCCCGTGAAAGAAACTTAGATTTGAAACATTAACTCTTTCTCTTTCCACAAATGCTCCCAGACATGCGGTTTCAAGCATTTTCGCATTCACTCCAGGCCAGCGGGGATTATTTCCAAAATATGGAAATCTTCCACGCCGCCTGTGAATAAAGAAAGTGCGCGGAGTGAAACTGGAGCGTTTCTCTGGCAGCAGAGCAACAACCCTGGTCTCACACTCGGGCGGGAACATCAACGGCTGATTTTTATTCCCGGAAAAAGCGAGAAAGTAATTGGCAGCCGGACAGTTACACTCAGTGCAGTAACAACTGGCAGCTCCTGGATTATCTGAACACTTATCCCGAACACCTATACTGGATTATTTCAAGATGCATTTCACAAAGCGTGGGATCAGCAGTCTGTTACTCTAATTAGTCCACACACCAGAATGTACTGTGCATTCACAACGATACTGCTGACGGGACAGTGGCGGCAGGTTCATAGATCCACTGCTAGACGTTTTGGAGTCAACATAACACAGGACCATCTTGCCTGAGACTACCGTTTGAATGAAGATACGTGGTTATTTTAACATCAACGTCACCGTTCGCTAAATACCATACACAGAATCGTCCAACAGTGAGACAAGCGGTCAATACGGCGCGCAGCCATCGCGGATGTCAGATAAAACTGTGATAAACACGGTAAGTACCTGTGAGTAACCACTCACCGGGAACACCAACCGCGGCCATAATCGGATAGTAAATCGACATTATTTGATCAAGTATTGAGATATCCATGTTCTCGGTGAGTGACGACTCCTCTGTGATACAACACGCCAGGGCAGCTGCCGAAAGAGTGATGAGATGCTCATGGCATCCCTTGTTATAGCAGAGAGAAATCTCCAGCGGCACCAGTCTCCTGGCCAACGACGTCAGTGACACTCACTGAACAAACACGTCACGCCAGCTGCTCCCAGTTTAGCGCTACTTTGGGAATTACTGACTTAAAGTGACGCGTCAAACATCAGAAAGCAGTCTTTGGTTTACATGGCAGTGAACATTGGCTAAAGTGTACAGAGTCTATGCAGAAATCGGGCAGGACGAACTGACCAACCCGTTGCTTCACTGTTTGGAGCAGACACGTTACTGTCCGGTGCTAGTCGTGCCGCACCAGGTGTTGTGGCTAAAAATGACTGACACGGAATGGACTCATGCTGGTGCAGCAACTGTGAAAATGTGATCATGAGGAGTGCGTTGCAACAATGCATGGGGTCAAATTATGAAGTATATTGTTAAATGCCACATCACATTTTCTGACAGCTTCTGATTGCGTGGAAGTGACAGCTGCCATCCATACTGGGCCTGGCCCATATGTAACTGATGGTCAAGTCAAGTCAATTTTATTTGTATAGCACGTTTAAACACAACCCACGTTGACCAAAGTGCTGTACAGCAGTGCAGGTACTAGAAAAGAACACACATTAGCACACCGACCGAACAACACAGACATAAACATTTAACTGCGCCTCCTCAGAGGGCCTCAAACGGTAGGGAATATAAGTAGGTTTTGAGCCTGGACTTAGGAGTCGATGGAGGGGGCAGTTCTGATGGCAAGTGGGATGCTGTTCCACAGTCTAGGAGCTGCAAGCGCAAAAACGCGGTCACCCCTGAGCTTAAGCCGAGACCGCGGGACAGTCAGTAGCCCCAAGTCGGCCGACCTGAAGGACCTGGAGTTAGTGGTGGGTTAGAAGATTTTTGATATGGGGGGGGGGGAGGGGGGGGGGCGAAGGGGGCGGGGGGCATGCCCGTTTAGGGTTTGATATGGAAATAAGAGGAGCTTGAAGTCGATTCTGTACCGTACTGGGAGCCAGTGGAGAGAGGCCAGAATCGGGGTGATGTGGTCCCTTTTATAGGTACCTGTCAGGAGTCTTGCTGCGGCGTTTTGGACCAATTGCAGGCGGGACAGGGATGATTGGCTGATCCCAGTGTATAAGGAGTTGCAATAGTCCAGGCGGGAGGAAATAAATGCGTGGATGATTTTTTCTAGATCTTCAAATTGGAGGAATGGTGTGATTGTAGCTATGGTACGAAGCTGGAAGAAACTGGCCTTTACTACAGAGTTGACTTGTTTTTCAAACTTAAAAGCGGAGTCAAATATCACGCCAAGGTTTTTGACATGAGGTTTGACTAGGGTGGATAGGCTTCCAAGGCTGCCTGTTGTCGTTTTGGTGGAGACGGGCGGGGGGGGGGGGGGGGCGAATAGGATGACCTCAGACTTGCTCTCGGTTAGCTAGAAAGATACTTTATTGTCACATATACCTTGGATACCTAGGTATAGTGAAATACTTTGTTTTGCACACAATCTAGACGGTACACAAGTGTCGCCACGCGTTGCCGCACCAAGTCCCACTAAGGTGATTGTCCCTGCAGTGCCCTTGTGAGACTGGCCGGGAACGGACATAAATCCGAGGCGACCACTCAGACACCAGAACAGCGCCACACAGCGACACACACAGTCCTGTTACACTGTGATCCTCTCACTCATTCCCGCGGCCCAGTGCAGCAGGACAAAAACTGTCACGCAGATAAGACCAGGAGATGCTACATCGGCGGCCTTGTAGATCCCTACATGCTACCCAGTCTCCGAGAACACCCTGCGCAGCATTCCCCACAACATGAAACGTCAACTAACATCGGGACGAGGTATGAGTAACATTGCTGCAAGGACTCGGTCTTAAACCAAGTTCCCAGGAACTATCACTGATTCCCGCAATATTGGCCTTAAGGCCGCCAGGACAATGAAACGAAAGCGGATGAAACGAAGGGCTGGGTGGGGCAAGGACACTGTCCTCCACCAGAGTGGCCTGACAGTGACTATACCAAGACACCTGGTACAGTAAGTATCCTGGTGTTTGAAAGAAGTGATCTATCCCGTACCCTAAAACATTCTGAACACCAATGTGGTAAGCCTATTCTTTGAAAACCTGAGCAGAAAATCTCAGGTCAGGTGCAGCCTCATATAAGCCATAAGTGACAGGAGTAGAATTAAGCAATTCGGCCCATCAAGTCTACTCCGCCATTCACTCATGGCTGATCAATCTCTCCCTCCTAACTCCACTCTCCTGCGTTCCCCTAAAACCTCTAACACCTGAACTATTCCAGAATCTCGCTGTCTCTGCCTTAAAAATATCCACTGACTTGGCCTCCACAGCCTTCTGTGGCAACTAATTCCACAGATTCACCACACTTTGACTAATGAAAATGTCATCATCTCCTTCCTAAAAGAACGTACTTTAATTTTGAGGCTATGACCTCTAGTCCTGGACTCTCCCACCTGTGGAAACATCCTCTCCACATCCACTCTACCCAAGCCTTTCACTATTCTCTATGTTTCCACGAGGCCCCCGTTATTCTTCTAAAATCCAACCAGTACAGGCCCAGTGCCGATAAACGCTCATGATGGGTTAACCTACTCATTCCTGGGATCACTGGTATACCTCCTTTAGACCCTCTCCAGAGCCATCACACCCTTCCTCAAATATGGTGCCCAAAATTGCTCACGTTATTTCAAAGGCCTTATCAGCGCATTCTGGAGCTGAAAAATTACATCACTGTTTTTGTCTATCAGCGCATTCTGGAGCTTAAAAATTACATCACTGTTTTTGTATATCTGCCCTCTTGAAATAAACGAGTTTACTTTCCTTTCT
Organism: Rhinoraja longicauda; assembly: GCF_053455715.1. Taxonomy (NCBI): domain Eukaryota; kingdom Metazoa; phylum Chordata; class Chondrichthyes; order Rajiformes; family Arhynchobatidae; genus Rhinoraja; species Rhinoraja longicauda. The sequence goes on along the minus strand of NW_027601355.1, from coordinate 220,576 downwards.
ACTGAGTCGACTTGCAGATTAACTTTTTGGGAATCCGGCACTAACACTACAAAGTCCCTTTGCACCTCCGATTTCTGTATTCTCTCCCGTTTAGAAAATATGATCTGTGCCTTTATTCCCACTATTCCCACGTGGGCACGAATGACGTCGGGCGGAAGAGGAAGGAGGTGCTACAGCGGGAGTTTAGAGAGTTAGGAAAAAGACTGAGAAGTAGGACGTCGAAGGTGGTTATCTCTGGACTGCTACCGGTACCTCGTGCTGGTGAGGCCAGGAACAGAGAGATAGAGGGTATGAATTTATGGCTGAGGGGCTGGTGCAGAGAGCAGGGATTTAGATTTCTGGACCACTGGGATCTCTTCTGGGCTAGGGGTGACTTGTACAAAAGGGACGGGTTACATCTTAACAGCAGGGGGACAAACAATCTGGCAGGCAGGTTTGCTAGTGCGACACCTGTGGCTTTAAACTAAGTAGTGGGGGGGGAGGGGTTAACAAATTGTGAATATGAAGATGAGGTAAAAGGGAATACAGGAGATATTGCAAAAGACTCTCGGAAGAATGGAAACAGAAGTTCTAGAGGGGAAAAGAAATTGAGGGCAGGGCCATTTGTGACCAATGTGAGAGGGGAGGTAAATACAGAAGTTAAAGTGTTGTACTTAAATGCGCATACTATAAAAAATAAAGTGGATGAGCTTGAGGCTCAGTTAGTCATGGGCAAGTATGATGTTGTAGGGATCACTGAGACATGGCTACAAGAGGACCAGGGCTGGGAACTGAATATTCAGGGGTACACAACGTATAGAAAGGACAGACAGGTGGGCAGAGGGGGTGGGGTTGCTCTGATGGTAAGGAATGATATTCATTCCCTTGCAAGGGGTGACATAGAATCAGGAGATGTTGAATCAGTATGGATAGAAATGAGAAATTGTAAGGGTAAAAAGACCCTAATGGGAGTTATCTGTAGGCCCCCAAACAGTAGCCTCGACATAGGGTGCAAGTTGAATCAGGAGATAAAATTGGCGTGTCAAAAATGTAACGCTACGGTGGTTATGGGAGATTTCAACATGCAGGTAGACTGGGAAAATCAGGTTGGAAATGAACCCCAGGAAAGAGAGTTTGTAGAGTGCCTTCGAGATGGATTCTTAGAACAGCTTGTACTGGAGCCTACCAGGGAGAAGGCAATTCTGGATTTAGTGTTGTGCAATGATCCTGATCTGATAAGGGGACTAGAGGTAAAAGAGCCATTAGGAGGCAGTGATCACAACATGATAAGTTTTACTCTGCAAATGGAAAGGCAGAAGGGAAAATCGGAAGTGTCAGTATTACAGTATAGCAAAGGGGATTACAGAGGCATGAGGCAGGAGCTGGCCAAAATTGACTGGAAGGAGGCCCTAGCAGGGAAGACGGTAGAACAGCAATGGCAGGTATTCCTGGGAATAATGCAGAGGTTGCAGGATCAATTTATTCCAAAGAGGTGGAAAGAATCTAAGGGGAGTAAGAGACACCTGTGGCTGACAAGGGAAGTCAGGGACAGCATAAAAATTAAGGAGAGGAAGTACAACATAGCAAAGAAGAGTGGGAAGACAGAGGATTGGGACTCTTTTGAAGAGCAACAAAAGTTAACTAAAAGGGAAATACGGGGAGAAAAGATGAGGTACGAGGGTAAACTAGCCAATAATATAAAGGAGGATAGCAAAAGTTTTTTTAGGTACGTGAAGAGGAAAAAAATAGTCAAGGCAAATGTGGGTCCCTTGAAGACAGAAGCAGGGGAATTTATTATGGGGAACAAAGAAATGGCAGACGAGTTAAACCGTTACTTTGGATCTGTCTTCACTGAGGAAGATACACACAATCTCCCAAATGTTCTAGGGGCCGGAGAACCTAGGGCGATGGAGGAACTGAAGGAAGTCCACATTAGGCAGGAAATGGTTTTGGGTAGACTGATGGGACCTGAAGTCTGATAAATCCCCAGCACCTGATGGTCTGCATACCAGGGTACTTAAGGAGGTGGCTCTAGAAATAGTGGAAGCATTGGAGATCAGTTTTCAATGTTCTATAGATTCAGGATCAGTTCCTGTGGATTGGAGGATAGCAAATGTTATCCCACTTTTTAAGAAAGGAGGGAGAGAGAAAACGGGTAATTATAGACCAGTTAGTCTGACATCAGTGGTGGGGAAGATGCTGGAGTCAATTATAAAAGACGAAATTGCTGAGCATTTGGATAGCAGTAACAGGATCATTCCGAGTCAGCATGGATTTACGAATGGGAAATCATGCTTGACAAATCTACTGGAATTTTTTGAGGATGTAACTAGGAAAATTGACAGGGGAGAGTCAGTGGATGTGGTGTACCTCAACTTTCAGAAAGCATTCGACAAGGTCCCACATAGGAGATTAGTGGGCAAAATTAGGGCACATGGTATTGGGGGTAGGGTACTGACATGGATAGAAAATTGGTTGACAGACAGAAAGCAAAGAGTGGGGATAAATGGGTCCCTTTCGGAATGGCAGGCAGTGACCAGTGGGGTGCCGCAAGGTTCGGTGCTGGGACCCCAGCTATTTACGATATACATTAATGACTTGGACGAAGGGATTAAAAGTACCATTAGCAAATTTGCAGATGATACTAAGCTGGGGGGTAGTGTGAATTGTGAGGAAGATGCGATAAGGCTGCAGGGTGACTTGGACTGGTTGTGTGAGTGGGCGCATATATGGCAGATGCAGTTTAATGTAGATAAGTGTGAGGTTATTCACTTTGGAAGTAAGAATAGAAAGGCAGATTATTATCTGAATGGTGTCAAGTTAGGAGGAGGGGGAGTTCAACGAGATCTGGGTGTCCTAGTGCATCATTCAATAAAAGATAGCATGCAGGTACAGCAGGCAGTGAAGAAAGCCAATGGAATGTTGGCCTTCATAACAAGAGGAGTTGAGTATAGGAGCAAAGAGGTCCTTCTACAGTTGTACCGGGCCCTGGTGAGACCGCACCTGGAGTACTGTGTACAGTTTTGGTCTCCAAATTTGAGGAAGGATATTCTTGCTATGGAGGGCGTGCAGCGTAGGTTCACTAGGTTAATTCCAGGAATGGCGGGACTGTCGTATGTTGAAAGGCTGGAGCGATTGGGCTTGTATACACTGGAATTTAGAAGGATGAGGGGGGATCTTATTGAAACATATAAGATAATTAGGGGATTGGACACATTAGAGGCAGGAAACATGTTCCCAATGTTGGGGGAGTCCAGAACAAGGGGCCACAGTTTAAGAATAAGGGGTAGGCCATTTAGAACGGAGATGAGGAAGAACTTTTTCAGTCAGAGAGTGGTGAAGGTGTGGAATTCTCTGCCTCAGAAGGCAGTGGAGGCCAGTTCGTTGGATGCTTTCAAGAGAGAGCTGGATAGAGCACTTAAGGATAGCGGAGTGAGGGGGAATGGGGAGAAGGCAGGAACGGGGTACTGATTGAGAGTGATCAGGCATGATCGCATTGAATGGCGGTGCTGGCTCGAAGGGCTGAATGGCCTACTCCTGCACCTATTGTCTATTGTCTATTGTCTATTGTCTATTGTCTATTGCCTATTGTCTATTGTCTATTGTCTATTGTCTATTGTCTATTGTCTATTGTCTATTGTCTACCAAAATGCATGAGTCCACACTTTGTCACGCTATATTCCACCTGCCCAAGTCCTTCTGTATAATCCCTGCTTTCTCTAAACAACCTGCCCCTCCACCTATAATCCACAAACTTGGCTGCAAAGCCCCCAATCCCCTCGTCCAAATCATTAATATACACCGTGAAGAGTAGCGGCCCCAGCACCGACCCTTGCGGAACACCGCTGGTCACTGGCAGCCAACCAGAAAATGTCCCCTTTATTGCAATTCTTTGTCTTCTGTCATTCAGCCAACCTGCTATCCATACTGGTATGGGCCCTTTGATACTGTGGGCTCTCAGCTTCCTTCGCAGACTCACATGCGGCATCTTATCAAAGGCTTCCTGAAAATCAAAGGAAGCAACATCTTCTGACTCTACTTTGTCTGTCTTGCTATTTACTTCTTCAAATAATTCAAGCAAACGTGTCACGCAAGACCTCTCCTTCACGAAGCCTTGCTGATTTAGACCTAATTTATCGTGAACTTCGCGGTACTCCGTGACCTCATCATTTATAGTGGACTCTAAAATCTTACCAACCACTTTAGTCACACTAACCAGACAAAAGTTCCCTCTATTCTGCTTTGCTCCCTTTTTGTGCAGCGGGGTAATGTTGACAATTTCCCGATCGTCTGGGACCACTCCTGGCTCCAGTGATTCTTGAAATAGCACTGCCAATGCCTCCTCAATCTGTAAAGCCACCCCTTTCAGAACCCTGGGGTGCATTCCATTCAGTGCAAGTGAATTATCCACCTTCAGCCCATTCAGCATCCCAAGCACCTACTCCATTGTAATAGCCATCCATTAACATCTACCCCCTGACTCTCTTGAATTTCAGGCACTTTGTGGTGTCTTCCACTGTGAAGACTGTTGCAAAAAAGTTATTAAACTCCTCTGCCATTACTTTATTCCCCATTATCACTTCTCCTGCATCATTCTTCAGCTGTCCAACGCCCAGTCTTGCCTCTTTCTTACTCTTTGTATAACCGAAGAAACTCCTGCAATCCTCTTTTATTGGCTAGCTTCCTTTCGTATTTCACCATTTCTCCCAATATTGCCTTTTTAGTTGCCTTCTGTAGTTCTTTAAAATCTTACCAATCCTCTGGCTTCCCACTATTCTGCTATGTTATACGCATTCTCTTTTAGTTTTATAGTGTCCTTGACCTCCCTTGAAGGCCACGGTCGCCTCCTTCACCCCGTAGAACCTTTCTTCTTCGGAATGAACAGATCCTGCATCTTCTAGATTATTTCCAGCAATTCCTTCCATTGCTGTTCCACTGTCATGCCCGCTAGGGTCCCTTTACAGTCATGTTTGGTCAGCTCCTCACTCATGCCTTTGTAGTGCCCTTTCCTCATCTGCAAGACCGACACATCCGATTTCACCTCCTCCCTTTGAAATTGCAGATTAAAACTTCTCATATAGTGGTCGCCACCTCTTTATGGTTCCTATCAAATCCGGTTCATTAAATAACACTAAATCCTTAATTGTCTCTTCCCTTGTATGCTCCACAACAAGCTGCTCTAAGAATCCATCTCGGAGGCACACTACAAATTCCCTTTCTTGGGGTCCAGTACCAACATGATTTTCCCAGTCTACGTGTATATTGAAAACTCCCATGACCACCTTCAACAAACAAAAGCCTTTTTTTACAAGCCAATTATTATCTCCTGGTGTAATTGTACGCTATATCCTGGCTACTGTTTCGTGGCCTGTAAATAACCTCCATTAGGGTCTATTACCCTCTATCCACAATGACTGTACTTCTTCTGATTCTCTATCGCTCCTTGCCAAGAAAGGAATCTCATTCCTAACCATCAAAGCTACCTCACACCCTCTGCCCGCGTTTTCGACTTTCCCATATAAAGCACAACCCTAAATATCCAGCTTCCAGCTGCGATCCTCTTGCAGCCATGTCTCTATAATTCCCACAACATCATACCCACAAATGTAGATCTGTGCTACAAGCTCATCCACGTTGTTTCTTATAATATGCGCATTCAAATGCAACACCTTTAATTCGGTATTCACCTCGCTTGTTATACCAGTCCCGATTTTACCTGTCCTTACTATCTTGTCCCTTCTTGAACTTGCCGTCCCATTGATTCGGGAGACTTCCGCAACATTTCCTGCGCTCTCTTTCCGTTTAACTCCACCGCTACACTTCCAATTTGTTGCCCCACAACTATTTAGTTTAAAGCTCCATCCACAGCCCTGGTTATACAGTCTGGGTTGCAGTCGGGTTCCAATGCAGTCCTTCCGGTCGGAACAGTCCATCCTTTCCCAATACTGGTGCCAATGTCCTACAAATTCAAAATCATTTCTTCCACACCATTCTTTGAGCCATGCAATCAACTCTCTAATCCTCTCAACCCTATGCCAATTTGCACGCGGCTCGGGTGGCAATCCAGAGATTATGCATTTCTTAATTCTGCTTTTTAATATGGTACCCAGCTGCTCAAATTCCTTTAGCTGAACTTCGTCCCTCGTTCTACCTAGGTCAATGGTACCAACATAGACCACGAAGAACGGATCTTTCCCCTCCCACTCCAAGTTCCTCTGCAGGTCAGACAAAATATCTTGAATTCGGGCAGCAGGGTGGAAACCCAACCTTCGGGACTCTGGATCCTTGCTACAGAGAACAGTGTCAACGCCTCCAACCACAATGTCCCCAATGACAACTACGTTTTTCTTCCTTGTTGCCTCTCGAATGGCCTCCTGAACCACGATCATGTTGCTCATCTTTGCTACAGTCCTTCAACTCAGTCCTCAGCTCTGTCTCCTGCCTGCCTCTCCAGCACTCACACTCTTTCCGTCACCACGGACCACGTTGGAACCTGTTACTCCAGCGGGCGTAACTACCTCCAGAAACAGTGCGTCCAGGTAATTCTGCCCAACCTTGCTCTGTCTCCACGTTTGAAGCTCAGACTCCAGGTCGTCCACCTTCAGTTTTAGAACTTCACTCAACCAGCATTTGCTGCAGATGTGGTCACCAGGATTGACCAAGGGGTCCACCAGCTCCCATATCATGGAGCTGCAACACATCGCGTGATCCCGCATGTCTCCTTTGCGTATCTCACAACCCTTTACTTGCTGTTGCTCTGGGTCTTGCAGGTCCGCTCCCCTCTCCTCATCACTTCTCGCCGTAACCTCTCGAGTCAAAGCCTCAAGATGCACTTTTCCTCTACAAGGCATTTCCCCTCATTTCCCTCCCAACTGGTCACTCCCTTAGACTGGCTTCCCTTTAATTTGCTGGAATTAAACATATGGGAGATTGCTACGAAGGAAATTATTTTTTGACATTTTCTCAATTGAGAAACAAATATCAAATTCCAGGGAATAGTATTTTTTTCTATTATCAATTACAATCTTTTTTAAGGGAAAAGTTAGGTAATTCAATGTTTTTATTTCAAATTAAAGGAATTGAATCCCTGATTCAGGGCAAGGGAACTAAAAAAATTATATCTTCAATGTATAAATTGTTACAAAAATCTAGTCCAAAGACAGGAATTCAAAAATCAAGACAAAGATGGGAAACAGATCTGAATATTAACATTGATGAACCAAGTTGGGAAAGATTGTGTTTAGAAAGTATGAAAAATACTATTAATGTGAGATATAGTTTAGTACAATACAATTTTTGACATCAACTATATTTAACTCCGAAAAAATTAAACAATTTAAATCCAAATTTACCTGAAATCTGTTTTAGATGCATCCAGGATGTGGGTGCTTTTTTACACTCCACATGAGCATGTCCTGGGGTGGCTCCTTTTTGGAAAGACCTAAAAAACTTTTTGGAACAATTGATGAATAAGACCATACCATTGGATTCAAGGTTGTTTTTATTGGGAGATACTAAAGGAATATTACCAAGATTAATTTTAGATAAATATCAGGAAAGATTTCTCAAAATAGCAATAGCAATAGCAAAAAAATGTCTGGCGGTCACTTGGAAAGACCACAATGAAATAAGAATTGCAAGATGGTATGCAGAAATGCGTAGTTGTATCCCATTAGAAAAAGCTACTTATAATCTGAGAAATAAATATGATTTCTTTTTGAAACTTTGGAACCCATTCACTTTAAAACTAGGATTAAGAATTGGAAATATTTAATTTCAGGATTGTTTTGATACCCCTAAAAATAATTTAATAAAAAATTAGCCGGAAGTGTTTCCTTCTTGTCTCCAGGTTTCATTCTTTCTTCTTTCTTTCTTTCTTTCATTTTTAAAAATGTTTATTTCTTTAACTTCCTTCTTCTCCTTTTTCCTCTTTTTTCTAACTGGGGGGTGGGGGGAGGGGGGTTGTGGGTGGGGAGATAATACAGAACAATACAGGTATAATCGAATTTAAAATGTATAATCGAATTTATAATGTAGGTACCATCGCGTACTATGAGTTCATACATGTATTTGTTTTGTTAAAATTTAAATTAAAAAAAATAAAAAATAAAAAAAATTGCTGGAAACAATCTCCAGCTAAGCCTACCGGACACTTTGATGCCCCGCCTGCAGAATTAGAACTCTGAAACTGCGACTCTAACTTTTTTACGCCGAGTTTTAAATACTTTTTCTTTTAAAACGCAGATTTTTACTTGCAACAAGATTCCACTTCTCCCTCTGCCTTCAGTTTTTGCATCAGAAAAACTCTGCCCGGTAATGTCAGAGAGAACAGTGCAATAACGGAGATCATGATCATGTCCAGACGACAAATGACAATATGGAATGGAATGTAATACGTTATTGTCACGTGTGACAAGGCACAGTGAATTTCTTTGCTTGCACAGCCAAAGTATGCAGTTAGCGACCACATCCGGCGCTGACGAAGTTACAAAGTACACCAGCTCCTCCTTTGTTATCCCCTCTCACCCAGGGCCGTCTTTACAGCATTATGGGCCCCGGGCAAAGCAGTGTACTGGGGTTCCTACGACAACTACTCACAGGAATAAAAATGTAAATGGTCGATAAAATTAAACATATATTGTATTGTAGGGTATTGTAGCACCCTCAACCCACCTTATCCCCCCCTCCCCCTACTGACCCACTCCACCCCCTCTAGCCACCCCCACTTGCCCCTCCCCTGCCCCCACCCGGGTACGCGGGGGGTGGAGTGGCTGAGTGTTAGACCAATGCAGTAGAGGTTTGGGGGAGTTTCAAAGGGGGTTCAGGGAGGATGAATTGGGTGAATGGAGGGTGGAAGAGAGGGGGGGATAAGGGGGCTGGGGGGATGGAGTGGGTGAGAAGAGGATAAGGGGGGATGAGGTGGGTTGTGGGGGGTGGGATGAAAAGTGGAGTTGAGGGGGTGTGGATGGAGTGGGTGAGTGGGGCTCTTAAAAAAAACCCTGAAACCAATTTAAGTTAATGCAGCACAGGTCTGGGGGAGTTTTAAGGGGGATCAAGGGGGGAATGGAGTGCATGAGTGGGGCTCTGAAGAAAAATCCTAAACACAATTTCACGACCCCTGTTGTCCCCCTCCCCAGTGACCATTCTCAGACCCCCCCATTCTCTCTCCCCAGACCAACTGTTACTCTCCACCACCCCCCTTTCCCCAGCACCCCCATTTCCCCCACTCTCTCTCTTCCCCCCCACCACTAACCCCCACCCTTGCTGCCCCCCTCCCCAGTCCCACTCTGCCTCCTCCCACCCCCACTCTCTCCTCCTCCCACCCTCCCCGTCGCCCCCACCGTTACTCTCCCCAACCCCTTTCCCTACCAGCCCCCCCCCGTCGTGCCGGCGAAAAGCACTTACCGAAAAGCACTTAGCGATGGACTTAGGGTGGTATATTGTTGCGAAAAGCACTTACAGATCGCTGTGAGAAGCACTTAGGGATGGAAAAGCAAAGCACTTAGGGAGCTAATTGTTGCGAAACAGATCGCTGTGAGAAGCACTTAGGGACGGAAAATGTTGCGAAAAAAACACTTAGGGACCGAAAATGTTGCGAAAAAAGCACTTGTTGAACCTACATTTTTTAAAGTAGTCTTTATTTATTGCAAGTCACTTAACATACACAGATCAGCATGAGGCCCCTATGCTCGTGGGGCCCCGGGCACGTGCCCATCAGGCCCATGCGTTAAGACGGCCCTGCTCTCACCCACAGCGGATCCCCCACGCCGGGACCCCAATGTCCACTGTTCTCCCCCCTCCCTGACGGTGGTCCCCACACAGCGGGTCATCCACTGATGAACCGCTGTGGTCATGGTGAGCGTTTGTCGGCACTGGGCATGTACTCGCTGGTGTTTTGAAGAAAGAGGGGGACATCGTTGAAACATACAGAGTAGTGAAATGCTTGGATAGAGTGGGTGTGCAAATGATGTTTCCACTATTGGGAGAGTCTAGGACTAGAGGTCAGCGCCTCAGAATTACATAACGTTATTTTAGGAAAGAGATGAGGAGAATGTTATTTTGTCAGAGGGTGGTGACTCTCTGGAATTCTTTGCCACAGAAGGCTGTGGGGGCCAAGTCAGTGGATATTATTAAGGCAGTGCTAGATAGATTCTTGATTACTACGGGTGACAGAGGTTATGGGAAGGAGGCAGGAGAATGGGGTTAGAAGGGACAGAGAGATCAGCCATGATTGAATGGCGGAGTAGACATGATGGTCTAATGCTCTAATTCTACTCGTATCTCTTATGACCTGGTGACTATATGATGACTCTCTGAGTCGGACCTGCGGCGCGGGTTCCGGGCGCGGTGCGGTTGTTCGGCGGGTCGAATATCTGATAATCTGGTGTGGCGAATATCTGACAGTATACGACAATATGCCGCTGGCGGGCAGAGTCGTACAGCATGGACACCAACCATTAGCACCAGCACGTCGGCCGATGCATACACATTGCTGCACTTTCTGCGTAGACCCAGTTGATTGATTTACTCGCCTAGATACTTCTGAAAACCTGCGGCGACTCAGCTTCAGCCATTCCCTCAAGCAGTGTATTTTGGATACTCAAAATAGACTGGATAGACTAGGCTTGTACTCGCTGGAATTTAGAAGACTGAGGGGGGATCTTATTGAAACATATAAAATTCTTAAGGGGTTGGAGAGGCTAGATGCGGGAAGGTTGTTCCCGATGTTGGGGAAGTCCAGAACCAGGGGTCACAGCTTAAGGATAAGGGGGAAGTCTTTTAGGACGGAGATGAGAAAACATTTCTTCACACAGAGAGTGGTGAGTCTGTGGAATTCTCTGCCACAGAAGGTAGTTGAGGCCAGTTCATTGGCTATATTTAAGAGGGAGTTAGATGTGGCCCTTGTGGCTAAAGGGATCAGGGGATATGGAGAGAAGGCAGGTACAGGTTACTGAGCTGGATGATCAGCCATGATCATATTGAATGGCGGTGCAGGCTCGAAGGGCCGAATGGCCTACTTTCATGGCACCTATTTTCTATGTTTCTATGTTTCTATGTTTCAACATTATCTGTGTGAGAATGCTCCTCTCAGATCCCCAATGCGCCGTTCTACATATATGCACGGCAATACTTTGGACTGGGCGGGCATGTCTCCTCATAGCACAATGCTGGGCTAACCCAGCTGTGTCCCGTTTCGGCACAGTTCAAGTTTAATTAACATTATTTAGCCTATTCATAGTGTCGTCGTTGTCCTGCATGGAAATGGTCTCTTTGATCAACTACGTCTATTCCAATCATCATGCCAATCTATATTGTTTCCATTTCAATGCACAGTATTAATCGCGTATCCCTTTATGACTTGCCCTGTTGAGACGCTTCTTAAATATTGTTAGTCTCCGGCCTCCACCGCCTCCACGGGCTGCTCATTTCAGATCTGCGGAAAGTTAAGCCTCCTCCTTCTTATCCGACCAATATCCTGACGTTGTAGACAACCCAACCATGGAAAACAAAAGCTCACTATCTACACGGTAACCTCCTTTCGTTATTCTACAGTAAACCCTCGTTAGAACGGACGTTCGAACATGGGAGGGGGTTGTCCGATTTAGACGAGTGTTCGTTATAACAGAGTAAGGTATTATCATTGTATGTATTTGAAACAAAGACGTAGTCCTCACCTGTCAGCTGTCGCATAAAGCACATGATCCTCTGACATTTTCGCCACCTCCAACGGGGTCCCACCATTAGCCACATCTTCCCCTCTCTATGCCATTCCGCTTTCCTCCGAGACCATTACGTCCGCAACTCCCTGGTTAACTCACCCCTTCTCACTCAAACCACCGCCTCCTTAGGTACTTTTCCCCTGGAACCGCAGGACATGCAGCACCAGTCCCTATACCTCCTACCTCGACTCTGTCCTTGTCGCCGACTGCTCTTTCAGGTGAGGCAGAGGTTCACTTGGACTTCCTCCAACCTCATCTACTTTATCCGCTGATCCAGGTGTGGACTCTTATTTATCGACGAGACCAAGCACAGGCATGGCGGTGGTTTCGCTAAACACGTCTGCTCAGTTCACCTAAACCTACATGATCTCCCGGTTGCTAAACACTTTATTTCCCATACTGTCCTTTCCGTCCTGGGCCTCCTCCATTGTCAGTGTGAGGCCCAACTTGAATTGGAAGAATAGCACTTCATATTTCACTTGGACAGCTTACAACGCAACGGTATGAATAATGACCTCACTCACTGCAAATAACCCTTGCTTTCCCTCGCTCTCCACCCTTCCGCCATTGTAGTTATCCCAGCAGTCTGTCTCTCTTCCTGATTGAATTTTATCTTTGTATGCTTCAATATCACCTTTCCCTAGGTTACAATGATCTTTTCTACGTTTTCCTTGAACTGCGTCCCGTTTGACGTCTCATTTTCACACCTTACCCTTCCATATCTCCGTGTCTCCCTCTCCCCTGACTTTCAGTCTGAAGACGGGTCTCGAACCGCGACGTCATCCATTCCTATCCAGAGATGGTGCCTGTCCCGTTGAATTACTCCGGCATTTTGTTTCTATCTTCGGTGCAAACGAGCATCTGCAGTTCCTTCCTACACACTCTGTACCTACTTATTGTACTCGAGTTTGACGACCGTATTACTGTATGTTATTATCTGATCTGGTTGGATACCATGCAAAACAACGCTTATCAATGTGCCTCGGTGTACGTGGCAATAATAACTCTTAACGAACACCTAACCCATGCGGAGTTCCTGCAGAAATGTAACAATTTGGTTTCAGTATGTCTCTCACATTGTTAACGGTTCTCCGTTCAGATGGCTTCAATCTTGTTCCAACTCTTCCCATTACAACGTCCAATAAATCTCTTCAACCCTTTCTTATTTACTGCTTCAATATGGAATGTTGTATCCACTTTTTCCATAGCTGGTGGGAAATGTATGCACCATTGGCATTATTTGCTGCCCTCGCTTCGAATTCATACTGTTCCTTTTTCTGTTATTTCACAATTTTTAAAAAATCCCTCACCAACCCTTTTCTAAGGTAGAGTCTGACGTATCTGACTACCACACTATTGAATGAACCCACATTTGCAATATGCAACCACATTTTTGCATTCTCGGAGACAGGAGGCCGGGCTGGTCATTTGCATTTGCCAGACAAAATAGCAATTACTTCAAAACAATCTTTCCTGAAATAAATCAAAGTCTGTGATTCAAGCTATCTTCTACATTTTCGGAAAATAAATATTGAGATTAATCCACACTTGTTCCGATCTATGAGCAACTGGAGGGGATCAGGATCACTCGGGTGACTGTGGGTATTAGAGATATGTGTTATAGTGAAGTGGTCGCACCGAAGGTACAAAGGTACGGGCTGAACTCATTCAATAGTATGGTAGTCAGATACGTCAGACTCTACCTTAGAAAAATGGTTGGTGAGGGATTTTATTTTAAATTGTAAAATAACAGAAAAAGGAACAGTATGAATTCGAAGCGAGTGCAGCAAATAATGCCAATACTTGACCACTAGGAAAGGAAGAAGGAAGAGAGTGCAGTAATCCACTGGGGCAGTCCCCTCGACAACAACTATGCCTCATTGGATATTGCCGGGAGGATGTCTGTTCTGTAGAAGTCAGGTGTATGGCGCAGCCGTGACCCTGGCTCTGAGGCACGGCGGGAAAATGTGGAGACAGGCAGTCCATAGTGATAGGAAATTCGTTACATATGTTGGAAGACATGAGATTCTGTGGTAGCAAACGTCCACAGGAAGGTGTGTTGCCTCTTTGGTACCAAGGTCCAAAATTGCTCGGAGCGGCTGGATACATTCTCAAGGGAGAAGGTGAGCAGCCGGAAGTCGCTGGTTAAATTGGCACATATGAGATTATTAAGAAAATGAACGAGGTCTCGCAGTGAATAGAGGGAGCGAGGTAAAATGTTACAAAAGCAAGATCTCTGGGGTAGTAATCTCCGGTTTGCTCCCGGATCCGCATGCTGGTGAGAGTAAGAACAGGAGATAGACCAGGTGAGCGCATGGCTAAGGAACTGGTGCAGAGGGCTGGTATTCACATGTTTGGAGCAATGGGGTTATCCTGAGGCAGAGGTGGCCCGTACAAGGGGAATGGGTTCACCAGGAGTGGAGAGGGCCATACGGATCATTCTGGGACAGAGGTGATCTGTACAAGAAGAGCTGGGGGAGGCGGGGGGGGGGGGGGTCACCAGGTTTACGAATGCTATTTGAGATGGTTGACATTAGATTGGCAGATCCCATGTAGAGCTGACGTGCGGGAGAGGCTTGAAGTCGGTACGGTAGGCGATGAAAGCATTTTAAGGGCACGGGATAGGTAGCAACATGGCAGGGAGAGAGGCAGGAGTGGGATTAAATTGGATTTATTTCAGTGTAGGAAGCCGGACGGATAAGGGTGGTGAACTGAGCACGTCGATATGTATGGATGTTATAGCCGTAACCAAAACCTGTCTAGGAAACGGACACGACTGGCTTCTTAATGCTCCAGGGAACATGTGCGACAGGCGAAATAGAGATAGGGTTAACATTGGCGGCGGATCTCGTTTGCTAAATAAAGAAAGCGTCCGAGATGGCATTAGTGATGGCTCGTTAGCCAGGCTATGTGGGTGGATTTGAAAATAAAAAGGTGGTGATCACATTGTTAGCAGTGCCATTAATAGATACGATATGGAGGAATTAGGAGAACAAATATGTTGAGGGATTGCATTTAGCTGCTAGACTAATAAACTTGCCATTATAGGGGACTTTAATTTTGCCAAAATGGACTGCGACTATCACAGTACCAAGGGATTTAACGAGGAGGAATTTGTCAAATGCATTCAGGAAAGTTTCCATAGCCAACATGTAGAATCCTCGACAAGGGAGTGGTCAGAGCGTGACGTACAGAAAGGCAGATACGAAGGGAAAGTGTCTTGGATGAAGGGATTAAAAGTACCATTTGCAAATTTGCAGATGATACAAAGCTAGGTGGTAGTGTCAACTATGAGGAAGATGCTATGAGGTTGCAGGGTGACTTGGACAGGTTACGTGAGTGGGCGGATGCATGGCAGATGCAATTTAATGTGGATAAGTGTGAGGTTATCCACTTTGGTGGTAAGAATAGGAAGGCAGAGTATTATCTGAATGGTGTCAAGTTAGGGAAAGGGGACGTACAACGAGATCTGTGTGTCCTAGTGCATCAGTCACTGAAAGGAAGCATGCAGGTACAGCAGGCAGTGAAGAAAGCCAATGGAATGTTGGCCTTCATAACAAGATGAATTGAGTATCGGAGCAAAGAGGTCCTTCTGCAGTTGTGCAGTTGTACAGGGCCCTAGTGAGACCTCACCTGGAGTACTGTGTGCAGTTTTGGTCTCCAAATTTGAGGAAGGATATTCTTGCTATTGAGGGCGTGGAGCGTAGGTTTACTAGGTTAATTCCCGAAATGGCGGGACTGTCATAGGTTGAAAGACTGGAGCTTGTATACACTGGAATTTAGAAGGATGAGAGGAGATCATATCGAAACGTATAAGATTATTAAGGGGTTGGACACGTTAGAGGCAGGAAACATGCTCCCAATGCTGGGGGAGTCCAGAACAAGGGGCCACAGTTTAAGAATAAGGGTTAGGCCATTTAGAACTGAGATGAGGAAAAACTTTTTCAGTCAGAGAGTTGTAAATCTGTGGAATTCTCTGCCTCAGAAGGCAGTGGAGGCCAATTCCTGAATGCATTCAAGAGAGAGCTAGATAGAGCTCTTAAGGATAGCGGAGTCAGGGGTTATGGGGAGGAGCGGGGTACTGATTGAGAATGATCAGCCATGATCACATTGAATGGCGCTGCTGGCTCGAAGGGCCGAATGGCCTCCTCCTGCACCTAATATCTATTGTCTATTGTGTCTAGAATGTCAATAGGTAAGGATGTTGGCACCAACGACGACAGGTCTGCTAGCTTACAATTTGTTATTGAATAGGATAGTTGAATGGCCGACAAGTTCTGACCAACTTTACGGGACCATGCTGCAAATTACAAACGCTGATTGGAGCAGGGTGTTTGCGGATGAAGTGATATCCGGAAAGCAGGATACTTTTAAAAACGTGACTGTGAGAACTCAAAACATGGATGTTCCTGTTAGAGTTCAGGGCAAAACAGATGGAAGTAAGGAAGCGAGCCTTGTCAACGACAGATTTGAGGGTTTGGTCAGGAAAAAAGGAGGCATGGGTAGCTACTGGCTTTTGGCAGCAAGCGCATCCCTGGAAGAATGGAAAGGAAGTGAAGGTCGTCACGGATAGATGGGGTGGTCAAAAAGGCTGTTGGCACATTGGCTGTCAGTCAGAGTATAGAGGATAGAAGTTGGGAGATCGCTGCAGTTATATAAGACGTTGTTGGGACTTCATTTAGAGTATTGTGTTCAGTTCTGGGCACCATGTTATAGGAAATATATTGTTAAATTGGAAATGGTGCAGGGAAGATTTACAAGGATGTCAAAATTTTAGTGTGTGAGCTCTTAGGAGAGGGTATGCAGGATGAACTATTCTCTGGTGCACAGGAGAATGAGCGGTGATCTCATGAGGGAAATAGATCGGGTATACGCAAAGAGTTCCCAGTGTTGGGAAAGCCACAGGGAAAAAGGTGAAGGGGGAAAGATTTTATAGGTAACCTTTTCCGCACAAAGGGTGTGGAGTGTATCGAGCAAGTTTCCGGAGGAGGTAGATGATGCAGGAACTATCCCAACGTTTCAGAAGCAATTAAACAGCAACATGGATACAATACGACACGATTGAACTTTATTTACCACAGGAGGGAAATTGAAACACAAAATACATGAAACATGAAATTAAAGTGACGAGCGGAAAATAATTGGGCGACGTGCGGGAATACCGTGTGAATGGGCGTAGGACTGCGGGTGCGTTCTAGACGTCCACTGGATAGTGTCAGGGTAGCCATAGCCTTAATCATACATGGCCCATCGCCCAAATTCTCCCTTCAAAATCGACTCCGGCCACAATATGTCCATTCTTTAAAGATTCTAAATTATTATCCGCAATTCGTTGTACTAAGGGTCTCTTGTGCATCCATTTAATGTCAGCACGTTTCAGAACTGTAGCTAACATTAGAACTTCGAGTGCCCTACCGTTACATCATATTATTTTGTGTCACGTTCGAATTATGCACCAGCTGTAGTCTTTTTATGTTTTATTTTCTATGTGTATGTGTGTGTGTGTGTGTGTGTGTGTGTGTGTGAGCGTGTGTGCGTGCGTGTGTGTGCGTGTGTGTGTGTGTGTGTGTGTGTGCGTATGTGTGTTTTCGTGTGTGTGTGTGTGTGTATGTGTGTGTGCGTATGTGTGTGCGTTGCCGCATGTTGCCGCATCTCCGCACAGAGTCATAATCCCACTGCTTTCGCCCAACAAAGTCAGCATTCTTTTCTTTCCCTTGAATTTGTTATCTGAGTCCCACAATTTGCGATCGCCGGACAACAAAATGGGATCTAATAGAACAAATGCGGGTAGCAAAATTAAACATCACGGATTTACAGCCATGTGGTTCTATGCAGCCCCTGCTCGCTGTGTCATGTATTGGAGGGAATTGTGTGCCTGGCCAGTACCCCGAATCTGGCTTCACGCGAGGCCCAGTCGCACTCATAATTATGCCTGAAATCAGGAGAGAAAATATCGTAGAGATGCGGTGGTTTTCTCAAACATTTATAGAACTTCACAGAGCTTCACAGAGTATACTGGAAAACACTCTGACATTTTTCACGCATTCACGGCACTTACAGTTTCTATAGCTCGCGTTACAATGGTTGCATGCGGATTTTACATTTTTGAAATGATACACATGACAATTAAACACTATTGCTTTAACTCTCTTATTATGTAAGATTTTGGGTTAAATATATGACAAACTTGCCCAAATTTGTTATGACTTCCATAATTTGCGACGTCACCTTTACACCCAAGATCTCCCGCTCCGCGGAGTGAAATCTCCGCTGCGGGTATTTGATGGGACACTTCCCTGAAATGACCAAGGACGTGGTTTTAATCTCCGACCATTGAGTACGGGTTATCTCCCAACTACCTTGTCTGTCCCTATCAGAACCCCAGTGTTGGAACTCGTCCGCCCATCACCTTCCCAGAGGCTTGTCTTTAGATTATTGATTCGCTGTGGATTATGCAAACGCCGTGATGTATTGCATCCCTTATTTGGGCAGCTTCGTGTTTTTTTTAATGGAAACCACGATCACTGACTAAATCATTGGCGGAAATGAGTCGGGGAGCCAAGCGGATAGTTGGTAAACGTGTAGTTTGGATGCTCTGTCAATATGTTGGTTCCCCAGCCTTGGTGTTCCTCTGATCGTTCACACTGAGAAATTATATTTAATGCGAAATTAACCTTGGAATTCAAGGAAAGAAGTGTGTTGACGGCACAAGAACTGACTGAGTCGGGGTACCCACCGAGTAGTGTTAGAAATATTTACTCTACTTTACCTGGGGATATACACTAATTTGGACAGCGCTAGATTCAACTAGATTGCAAAAATGGGATGAGCAGTATCCAACTAAATGCCCCGCATTTGCAACGGAGCTACGGGAACAGCGCAAAAGAGTACCGCAGCTATTAGAGATTCTGCCTCATGACGCTACAGACCCAGGTTCAGTCTACTGGCTTGTGGACTTTGCACTTTCTCCCTGTGACCCCACAGGCTTAGCCCGAAAGTTTCCGTTATGTCCCACCTTCAAATGAAAAGCAAAGTGGACGTTGTGCGTCCTCTGTGAATTCCGCCAATAATGCCGTTTAATTTCGATTTGGGGGAAGGGCTCTGGGATTAATCCAATGTATGGAGGATAGAATCAATGTCAGATTAGTGTAAGTGGATGGCTGATGCTTAGCGTGGTCACAATGGGAGCCGAGTCCGCTTTGCGTAATTCAACAGGTCTATGGGTGCCGAGTTATTCACAAAATGCTGGAGTAACTCAGCAGGTCAGGCAGCATCTAGGAGACAGGGAATGGGGACGTTTTGGGACGAGACCCTTCTTCAGACACTGAAGAGTGGTCTCGACACAAAGCGTCACCCATTCCCTCTCTCCTCGATGCTGCCTGTTCTACTGAGTTACTCCAGCATTTTGTGATACCTAATATTTGATCTGATGTTTTTAAATGCTCCAGTTTTTCATAATTTTTCAGTGTTTAATTAATCTTATCAGTCGAGCAAGGGGATGTGTTAACACAATCAGGAATTGCTTTCTAAACATCGTCTGTGTCACCGCATATATGCACGTGTTTGTGCAACTGCTAAGTAATTGAAGCATAAATCCTATTTCCGATACAAAGGTAGGAAGGTCAAAAGCACGTTGTTGGAAATAACACACTCGTCTACCTATTATATAAAATGTAAATATCGCCTATAACAGAACGAAATTTCCCGAGATAAATAACAACAATATCACGGATTTCCTTCGATTCACCATTTCGGGATCACTGGGGCCCTTCGCACTTTTCTGGTCCCGGAGTCTCCTGCGGGCTCTGCTGACCACCGAAATATGTCTGACCGTTAAAGCATTGAGCAGCAGAATCATTACAAACGGGACGCAGGGTGTGATAATATAATGAAGAAACTCAATCGTTGACCAGGTAATTGAAACCATAATCCGGACATCCATGTAACAAAACCAGGGAGTATTCGCCAATCTGTACCAAGGTGTGTACATGAAATACCAGAAAACATTCTTTGCGCTGCTCAGTACACTCACTGTGCCCAGAACCACTGCCGCTGTTTTCTCCGTGCAATATCTATGCTTCAGCTTTTGGCAACAGATGGCAACAAACCGATCAAAGGTGAAGGAGACGGTGAACCACACAGAACAGTCGGTCATTGTGTAAAGCAAGACGGCGTGGATATTACACAGGCGGATGGACTTCACAAACATTATTTGATGAGCAATCGGAATCTGTCTCAATATTAGGTCAAAGATAATGACCAGTAGATCCGCCGCTGCCATGGCCACCAGGTAGCGGGTCACACAGCTGGAGAGACCACACTTTCCTCGACACAGGACCACAATTGTCACCAGATTCACTGTGATGCAAAAAGAATGATCATATTTCAAGTGCAACATGATTGCATCCCCGCATTATGTGGTTTACATGAGTTAAACACCGTGAACAAACACACTTTACTTCGATGAAGATCATCAGCAATTTCACCATTGCATCTGTGTTATTCCGAAAGTAAAGAACAATGTTATGGATCTCAACGTATCAGGGTTAATAATACGATGTGGGTAATGCACTGCGCAATGTAAATATCCGTAGCAACAACGCGGTCCGTTTATGTTGTGTGAATGCGTGTAGATCACCCCTGACATGTGGTTCAGTATCAGACAGGAACCCAAAATTACATTGGCGTGAATCAGATGGGCGTTTACCATGCAGTTGGTAAATATAGATTAACTTCCATTTTGAAATTCACCCAGATGATGCCTATCTTTGAAGTGGTAACTGATGGGAGTGTGTGATTTCTGGTATATTTGAGCTTGGAGTAGAGCTGCAATTGAGGAAGAGTGATGTGAAATCAAATGATCGCACACGTCAAGCTACACAGTGATCATCAGAGCCAGGATATTTAGGCGCTAAAAATCTCTGAAATAAGCAGGCAAATAGGCATTATAAAATTACAAAAAAGGCACGAAAAGGGCATTTATTGAAAAAAAGCTTTAAAAGGCATGTATTTCCACCACCAATGTATGGTTAAAAATGATAATATAAAGTGTACTATATTAAATGACCAAAGTTGCCTGGCTGCACATAATTATTAGCATTTTTTTCAAATTATCTGGTGTTAAACTATACCGTGTGTCAGACAGAATATGCTTCAATTGTGAAAAACTTCTTTCAACCCCAGAGGAGGCCACTGGGTGCATACCCGAAACAATCTACAGACTTTATATTCATGTCGATATCTTGTGCATAACAACTACCTTTGAGAACTTCAGCTATGTATTGTATTTCTTCACGATCTTTGTTACCTAAAATCACTCGCACATATTTTCCTACTATGGCTTTACCGACATCGTCAGGAACTTTACGAATATCGTCACTTACTTTGTTGAAATCCTGCAAGTTATTCACTAATGTTTCGCCACGTTTCTCAAGGGAAGTGATAGTTTGTGGGAAGTTTGCAAAATTGGAAGCAATAAACACAAGATCGCGGTGGAGGGACATTTTCTGCATGATTTCACTGACGATCCTGACTGCAGAAGATTCTTCTTCTTCAAAACAGTTGACGATTTATTTTCTCGTTTAAAAATTTTGTAGCATAGTAGAGTACAACAGAGAGGCTTGTATCCCACCCAGTCAAAACGGGATGAGGAGGTAGCGGAATCTCGGGTGCCATTTCCTTGAACAACTGCACACGTGACGGTGTTTTGAAAAAGATTTTCTTGACATTGGAAACTAGATGATCAACATTTGCAAACAAGCTACGTATGTGCTCGGCAATTCTATGGAGTCCGTGAGCTAAGCATGTCAAATGCAACATTTTGGGGAATAAAACTTTAAGAGCACGAGCAGCTTTTTTCATGTACGGAGCTGCATCAGTCACAAACAGAAGAACATTCTCGTGTTTTATACCTTCTGGCCAAAGTACAGCAAGTGAAGATGGAAACAACTGAGTAAGAGTTGAGCTGTTCGACTTCTCCAATACTTCCGATGTCAACAAATACTCCTTTGATGGTTGACCTGCCTCCAGTGTACCGATGACCACATTGGCAACATATCTCCCCACAACATCGGTTGTCTCGTCTATTGAGATCCATATTTTGTTGCATGCAACTTCATCTCTAATTTGCTGCACAACAATGTTGAAGTTGCTCTCAACATAATTTTTCCATAATGATGACTCGCTCGGTGTATTTCTTTAAAAAACCTCTGAGATTTGTTTTCCAATTTCCACACTGGAATTCCAGCTTCAATGAATACCTTGCACAGATATCTCGAAAACTCAGATTTGCTACTGGAGCCAGCAGTAAATGTAGTGAGGAGACAAGCTTGCGTATTTCCTGCCTTCAGTTTCTCTGCCGTCGAATTGTGTTTAGCTGTCTGTTGTTGCTGGGAGACTAAATATTTCTTGTCATGATTCACTGCTTTCTCACGTGCTTTGCAAAACAGCACACAGTTGTCTGTAGAGAATATACCACTCCCGTACACTCAGACCAAATCGTTCAGTTTTTTTACAAGGCGTTGACTTGACTTTAGGCATTTTGATGCTTGCAGGGCTAGATCCTACAGGACCTGGGATGCAGACCTCGACAGGCAGGCCAAGTACAAGCTGAGAAGAGGAATCAGAGCTGCCAAGGAAAGGGACTCTGAGAAGTTGAGAAGTCTGAGAAGTTCTTCTTCAGTTTGGAAGTGCTTGCAAGAAATCACAAGCTACAAGAGGACCCCCCCCCCCACCCCCACCCCTCCCCGCTCCTTGGACAATCGTCAGCTGACTAACGACATGAACGAGTTCTACTGCAGGTTCGATAAACAGAAACTTCACCCTGGTACCCCCTCCCGCCCTCCCCAACCAACACTTCACACCTACTCACAGCCTGACACCAGTTTGAAAAGACTGGACCCTTCCCCACCCACCCCACTCCAATCACCACTTAACACCCAGTTGCAATGGTTGCAAAAGAACACCCACAGCAAACGACTGGGGCCTCGTCCACTACCCACGAATGAACGAGCGACGGTGGCGCCCCAGTTTCGCCCCGGTGGGAGAAATTTTCTTGTAAGTTATGTTTACACGGCAAAAATAAGGCACTCGATCGTGAAAAATGCATTATCTTGCTGAAATCATCACAAAAAAAAGGCATGGGAAGGCACTTATGGCACTTATCGCAAAATTCTGGCTCCAGTGGTCATCTGCAGTAGAGATGGAACAAAACCCGTTCTCCTAGCACTATGAAGTGCATCCCACTGTACCACGGTGAGGTGGAACGTTCTGTTCAAATGAAGTTTTGGAAATCACTTAATCGAACTAAATGGCAAACATGAAATTATATCTGGAACGCAGATTTTAATTCCACGGTAACCACAGAGAAGGTCAGTTGATGCAAAGAGAGACTGGGATGATTTCGACAGAAACATGACTAAGTTCGAGATGTTTAATCATTCACACGCTTCCAATACCGGAGACACCATTTTGTGTGTTTGGGTTGAATAGAATTGGTTTCAACTAATTTCTGCCCTTATTTGTCTTGGGTGGCAAACAATCGTTGCAGACGCAAACAGCCGGAAATCAGATCCGTGCAGTCGACCTATTTAATCGGTTTGACACTAATTTACTTTTATTCTCCTGCATTCCCACCAACTGACTTGGATTCTAGGATAATACTGCCAACGATAGCAAAGTCTGAGCAATGATTTTTAAACCATTTATTCCGTGGCATATTTTCAACTGCGCGCTTCACTCAAATGTAAATCATCGGGTCACATAATGTGTTCACAGCCCGGACCCCTATATATCCTGTCACCGATCAAGGACCTACAGACAACATTCGTTTAAACGTGCCCCGCATTCCCGTTAGCTCCTCCAGGTGCTACCACACATCGACAAATCTTAAATCTGCCGAACAACACCCACGTCTTTCAAATGTCGGAGGAACACTGGGGACACTGGTGGAATCCATGAGGTCTCAGAGAGAGGGTTCAAACTCCAAACTATCATCACTACGTGTCCGGATTGAAACTGTGGCTCCGCAGTTACTTGCAGCAACTCTACAAGTTCCACCAAAGAGATGTTAATTTTCCAGTTACTTGGCGGTTTCAGTGAGTTTATTCTTTGCAGGCGAATAGTCGGACTTTGTGTGATTGGCATGTATCCTGAAGTGTTCCATATAAACTTGAGTTAAACAAGGTGATTGATCAAGTTACCTGTATTTTCCCGTTCGATTTTGAAGATGAAAGCAAAAGGTTGTTGAGGGCAGAGCTGAGGACTGCGTATATATGGATTTGAGCAAGGGGGTTGAGAAGGTCCGTGTGGCAGCCTGCTCCGAAAGGCTGAATGGCTTTGGAACAAAATACATCTCGCCGAATGGATAGAAAGTTGGTTTCATGGAAGGAAGCAGAAGGTGACAGTAGAGCGTTGTTTTTCGGACTGGAGCCCGGTGAGTAGTGGAGTGCTCCAGGGTTCGGTGCTGGGCCCATTGCTGTTTGTTATCTATATCAATGAATTGGATGCGAACAGACAAGGCATAATTAATAAGTTTGCAGATGACACCAAAGTGGGTGGTATTATAGATGGCGAAGATGGTTGTCAAAATTGCAACAGGATCTTGACCAGTTGAGCAGCTGGGCTGATAGAAACATAGAAAATAGGTGCAGGAGTAGGCCATTCGGCTCTTCGAGCCTGCACCGCCATTCAATATGATCATGGCTGATCATCCAACTCAGTATCCCGTACCTGCCTTCTCTCCATACCCCCTGATCCCTTTAGCCACAAGGGCCACATCTAACTCCCTCTTAAATATAGCCAATGAACTGGCCTCAACTACCTTCTGTGGCAGAATTCACCACTCTGTGTGAAAAAAAAAATTCTCATCTCGGTCCTAAAAGACTTCCCCCTTATCCTTAAACTGTGACCCCTTGTACTGGACTTCCCCAACATCGGGAACAATCTTCCTGCATCTAGCTGATGAATGGGCAATGGGGATTTCAGTCGCACGTTTCACAGCATATAGCTGAACATGATTGGAACGCGCCAAGCCGGATAAAACGTCTCCGTTGGTTTCAGTTCCACTGTTGTTATTTTTTTTGCAACTCTTTCCTAGCAAGCAACGGACGGAACAGCGCCTCTCGCCCCTTCGGCGCTATTAATATCTGCACCTCACTCCGATTTTGTTGCATAACCTGAAACCCATAGAGCCAACGACTCTAAAAGCCACAGAGCGGTCGTGATTAATGTCTCTGATCAACAAACATAGTAGGTTGACGTTCTTGTCCAGATATTCTCCTGAACGAGTTTGATTCGGGGACACAGAGACACGTAGTCCAGGGGCAGGACATTCTGCCCACGGTGTCTTCGCCATTCATTACGTACCTATCGGCATTCCTCAGTTGTCCCATCACTCGGATGGTAGCCGTTTTCAATTACATTTCAAAGGTTCATCTTGATGGGTTTTTTTCAAACGCTGACAATGGCTGCATCCATCACGAACTCAAGCAATGCGTTCTTGAAGCTAATACTAGGTGGCATAACCCTTGCTCATACACCCTCTTACCCCGTCATTTAAACAGCCTGCGCTCCGATTACGGCAACCTATGCGAAGCCGATACGTTTCTCACGTCTCTCGACCCGCTACGGCCCTCATCTCTGGTTCGAAACGCACATGTCCCGCCTGTACTCGGAGACAGCAGCCACCACTTCAGGTAGCATCCTAGTTCACCTGCAACCTCTGTCGTTTGCGCAGTCCACGATTCCACCCAATATTTCAAATATGACTTTGTGTTACAAAGTTGTAACGTGACATCCTGCTGTGCGGCTTGGCTCACGGAGATTCATCTCCACGCTCTGCTTAACCCAGACCATGGAATCCCTCCATGCGAGTCCTCTTTTCAAACGTAGGGTCGTCGCTTTCACCATTTCGCTAAGAACGTGCCCTCTGCGCGCCAAGGAATACCAGATGTCCGTTCAAGTTATATCCCCGACACCCGATCTGACCCCTCCCCCACACTGGTGCACAAATATTTCTCCCTTGCCTTGTCACTCTGCTACTTCCTCCTCGTACGCATATATCCCTTCCCCGAGATCCTCACTTCCCTTTCATATCGCCACTACTCCCTCCCCTAACGTCCACTTCCACCATGTTCCCCGCTGCGGTTTACATTCCATTCCCCAACTTTTCTCCTTATTTGACAGCCTTTGTTTTCTTTTCATCTCTCACCCTTGTCCGCGTCTCTACTCATCGGTCCCACATATACATCCGCCTATCGTTGCCGGGCATTGGCCCACCTGCTGTTCTCTGTTCTAGGTTTCTCGCCCTACACCCTCAGTATGAAGAAGTGTCCCGACACGGTGTCGTCTGTCCGTCCCCTCCAGAGGTGGAGCCTAAGCCGCGGGTTTGTCCAGCCTTTTATTTTGCTTCGCTGGTTGCTTCGGCTTTGTTTCCCTGTCCCAGATATGCGGAGGATGGAATGGAATTGGCCACTGTAAATCGTGAAGAGCACAACAAGCTCAACTTTTTTGCGGGATGTAATACGTATGAGATACGTTTAAACAGCCGGCGACGACAAGATGGCCTGCAGATTTGTATATGTACTTGAATTTATGGCTTCCTGATCTTATATTCTATGTGCAGTTTAATACCCTCCATGCTTTTATGAGTCTCCTTATCAAACTACGTTGTTGCCATTCTGTTTCCTTGCAAATGTGGTGGACACTTCATACACAGTTGTGAGGATCCTCATTTTCCGTCATTAATGCCCAACAAGGCCTCCAAAAACGTGACACCTGAAGCAAGGAGTGGTTTCATCCTCGTTTGTGGGTATCCTGTTAATGCGACAGAAAGCCTGATCTGTGGATCCAGAGAAATTTCTGCAGATAACTGGCTCGTTGTTACACTGAGCGCTCAACGCGCCATGTCTCTTCCAAGTCAATTGTCATGGATGACGGGCGGGGCATTGGAGCAATTGCTATGCCTTTGATTCACAAAATACTATGCAATCCGAAGTACAAGGTCACTGTTTAACCGTGGGCGAATGTGGCGTTTTGATTCACTTGGGGATATTGTGCAGAGAGCTATTGCTACCGACCCAGGCTTGATCCGAGAAATCCGTGTGCAAAACTTGAAATAAGCTCAGTGCCAATGTGTATGACTAAGAAGTGTTCCAATGGATAAAATGGTGACGTGAAACATATATGTTTGTTTGAATTAAATACACGCTAAATTAATTTAACATTTCCTTAGGGAAAGAAGTGGACGGTCGCACCTCGATTTGTTTCCCGCTGTCAGAACAGTCCCATCAGTCGGATTCTTCAGCTTGAACATCTTAAATACTGTAAAGCTAAGGAACTTAACAGAGACACAGTCCAAGCTGGAATCACCCAGCAGGACAGATAATCCGTGGACGAACGAGAAACTATTGCAGACTCAGGTCAGTGACCCTTCATAGAACGAGGAACAAAATGGCGGCGCTGCCATAGCAGCTGCGGCTTACCTGCGGTCCATTTGTCTTTGTGTTTTGTTGTTTTTTTGTGTCTTAATTGTCGATGTGATGTCGTGTTTTTGTGTTTTTGTACTATGTGTGTATGTGGGGGGAGGGGGGAACTGTAAAATTGTAAATATGTGTCCCTTCCGAACGGAGACCCGACCTTTGTGTTCTGGGCCGTGTCTCGGTTCCTGCTGCGGCCTACCATCGGCCCAACTCCTGGAGCTGGCGGCCTCCAGGGCTCTGGTTCGCAGAGCCCGCGGATCGGACTCACCATCAGCGGAGCCGGCCGTCTTCGGAGGCTGCGGGAGCGGCTGCGACTCGCCTTAGGCTCGGGCCGCGTGGATGCCGACATCGGGAGCTCCGGCAGCGGCAGCGTGTTCGCCCGTCCCGGGTCGCGGGGCTTGGGTCGCGGACATTTCACCGTCCGGCGCGGCTTAAAATAGGCCGCGGGATTTTTCTCTGCTGGGCGGGGGCTTCAGTGTTGGGAGCCACGACCGCCCCGACGTGCAGCAACAGCGGCAGCGTGTTCGCCCGCCCCGAATCGGACTTATCATCGGCGGTGCCGGCCGTCTTCGGAGGCTGCGGGAGCGGCTGCGACTCGCCTTAGGCTCGGCCCGCTGCGGACCGTCCGGCGCGGCCTGCAACCACAACAACCTGACCGCGGGAGAGGACAGCAGGAGAAGGGAAAAGACATTGTGGCCTTCCATCACAGTGAGGAGAGGACTGGAGGTGACTCACTGTGATGGATGTTTCTTTGATGGATGTTTCTTTTTTTGTGTGTTTTTGGGGTTGTGTAATTTTAATGCCTATTTAATGCTTTTATTGTTGGACTGTGGGTGACTGAATTTCGTCCAATTTGAATGACAAATAAAGCTATCTTGAATCTTGAATCTCTTGAAGGAGGTGGGCCAATGCCCTGCAACGATAGGCGGATGTACATGTGGGACCGATGAGTAGAGACGTCGACAAGCGTGAGATACGTAAAGAAAACAAAGGCTGTCAAATAAGGAGAAACGTTGTGGAATGGAATGTAAACCGCAGCGAGGGATATGGTGGAAGTGGACGTTAGGGAAGGAAGTAGTCGGGATATGCAAGGGAAGTGGGGAACACGGGGAATGGATATATGCGTACGGAGCAGGGAGAAGTAGCAGGGTACAAGGCTGGGGAGAGAAATATTTGCGCAACAGTATGGGGGAGGGGTAAGATAGGGTGTAGGGGATATTACTTCAACGGACATGTGGTATTCCTTAGCGCATACAGGTCACGTTCTTAGCGAAATGTTGAAAGCGACGCCCCTGCGGTTGAAAAGAGGACTCGCATGGAGGGATTCCATAGTCTGGGTTAAGCAGAGCGGGGAGATGAATCTCCGTGACCCAGACCGCACAACAGGATGTCACGTTACAACTTTGTAAAACAAAGTCATATTTAAAATATTGGGTGGAATCGTGGACTGCGCAAACGACAGAGGTTGCAGGTGAACTAGGATGCTACCTGAAGTGGTGGCTGCTGTTTCCGAGTACAGGCGGGCATGTGCGTTTAGAACCAGAGATGAACCAGGAGCGGGGTTCTGTTTGAAGTTCACAAAGTGATGAGGGCCGGAGCGGGTCGAGAGACGTGAGAAACGTATCGGCTTCGGATAGGTTGCCGTAATCGGAGCGCAGGCTGTTTAAATGACGGGGTAAGAGGGTGTATGAGCAAGGGTTATGCCACCTAGTATTAGCTTCAAGAACGCATTGCTTGAGTTCGTGATGGATGCAGCCATTGTCAGCGTTTGAAAAAAACCCATCAAGATGAACCTTTGAAATGTAATGACAAGAACGGCTACCATCCGAGTGATGGGACAACTGAGGAATGCCGATAGGTACGTAATGAATGGCGAAGACACCGTGGGCAGAATGTCCTGCCCCTGGACTACCTGTCTCTGTGGCCCTGAGTCACACTCGTTCAGGAGAATATCTGGACAAGAACGTCAACTTACAATGTTTGTTGATCAGAGACGTTAATTACGACAGCTCAGTGGCGTTTAGATTCGTTGGCTCTGTGGCTTTCAGATGTGATGCAATAAAATCGGAGTGAGGTGCAGATTTTAATAGCGTCGAAGGGGCGCAAGAGGCGGTGTTCCGGCCGTTGCTTGCTGGGAAAGATTTGCAAAAAAATAACAACAGTGGGACTGAAACCATGGGAGACGTTTCATCCGGTTTGGCGCGTTCCAATCATGTTCAGCTATATCCTATGAAACGTGCGAATGAAATCCCCCATTAACCATTCATCAGCCCACTTGCCCAACATGTCAAGATCCTGTTGCAATTTTGACAACCATCTTCGCCACTTTAGTGTCATCTGCAAACGTATTAATTATGCCTTGTCTGTTCGCATCCAATTCATTGATATAGATAACAAACAGCAATGGGCCCAGCACCGAACCCTGGAGCACCCACTACTCACCCGCCTCCAGTCCGAAAAACAACGTTCTACCGTCACCTTCTGCTTCCTTCCATGAAACCAATTTTCTATCCATTCGGCTAGATGTCTTTTGTTCCCATTCCATGTAGCCTTACGGAGCAGGCTGCCACACGTACCTTCTCAAACCCCTTGCTCAAATTCATATATACGTCGTCCTCAGCTCTGCCCTCAACAACCTTTTTGCTGAGATCTTCAAAACCGAACGGGAAACTACAGGGAACTTGATCAATCACCTTGTTTAATTCTCGTTTATATGGAACACTTCGGGATACGTGCCAATCACACAAAGCCCAACTATTCACCTGCAAAGAATAAACTCACTGAAACCGCCAAGTAATTGGAAAAGATACTTCACATTGGTGGAACTTGTAGCGCTGCTGGCAAGTAGCTACGGAGCCCCTGTTTCAATCCGGACACGTTGTGCTGATAGTGTGGAGTTTGAAACCTCTCCCTGAGATCTCTTGGATTCCATCAGTCTCCCCAGAGTTCCTCTGACATTTGAAAGACTTCGGTGTTGTTCGGCTGATTTGACTGTTTAAAATGTGTCGATAAGTGTACCACCTGGAGAAGCTAATGGGAACACGGGGTACATTGAAACGAATGTTGTCTGTAGGTTCTTGTTCAATGGCGGGATATATAGGGGTCGGGGCTGTGAACACATTATGTGACTATGATTTAGATTTGAGTGAAGCGCGCGGTTGAAAATAAGCCATGGAATAAATGGTTTAAAAATCAGTGCTAAGACTTTGCTTATCATTGGCAGTAATACCCCAGAATCCAAGCCAGTTGGTGGGAATGCAGGAGAATAAAAGTAAATTAGTGTCAAACGGATTAAATAGGTCGACTGCACGGATCTGATTACCTGCTCTTTGTGTCTGCAACGATTGTTTGCGACCCAAGACAAATAAGAGCAGCAATTAGTTTAAACCAATTCTATTCAAGCCAAACACACGAGAACACAAACTGGTGTCTCCGGCATTGGAAGCGTGATTTCATTGTCATCAACTGTATTGTTCACAAACGGTGGAGAAAATCAGGAGGTAATAAATTGTGACTGTAATACTTTATGTTTCCATGCACGGAGACGACTTTTCGATTGAATTATGACTCTTTCGATTTGAAACCAAGCACATTCCATTGGTATTTCCCTGACGATGATTTGGAATGACAACTCATCCCTTCAGACAATCCATAGCGTCACCGATTCACGGCGAAATTAAATGTGTCACCTCCTATGGATAGAAAATTGTCTTAATGGAAGGAAGCAGAGGGTAATGTTGGAAGGTTGCTTCTCGGATTGGAGGCCTGTGACTAGTGGTGTGCCTCAGGGTTCGTTGTTGGGTCCGTTACTGTTTGTCATCTATATCAATGATTTGGATGAGAACATACATGGCAAGATTAGCAAGTTTGATGATGGTACAAAAGTGGGTAGTAGTGCAGAAAGTGGAATACATTGCAGCAGGATCTTCAGTTCAGTTGTGTTTAGTTTATTGTCCCGTGTACGGACGTACAGTAAAAAGCTTTTGTTGCGTGCTGACCAGTCAGCAGAAACACAATACATGACTACAATCGATCAATTTACAGTGCATACCTACTGTGCATGAAAGGGAATCACGTTTAATGCTAGGTAAAGCTAGCAAAGTCCAATAAATCTTGATCAGGTGGGCTGAGGAAAGGTTGATGGAATTTAATACAGAGAAATGTGAAGTGTTGCATTTTGGGGAGTGTAACATGGGCAGGACTTATACAGTGAATGGTAGGGCTCTGGCGAGTGTTGTGGAGACGAGGTGTGTTGGAGTGCAAGTGCATGGTTCTCGAGGGTGCAATCGCAGGTAGATAGGGTGGTAGAAAAGGCTTTTGGCACATTAGCCATCATTCAGTGAATTGAGTCTAGAAGTTGAGAGGTCAAGTTGCAGTTGTTCAAGTCGTGAGTGAGGCAGCATTTAGAGTATTTGTTCAGATCTGGGCACCATGTTATAGGAAATATGTTGTCAAGCTGGAAAGGGAACAGAGAAGATTTACAAGTATGCTGTCAGGACTAGATGGTGTGAGCTACAGGGGGCGGTTGAGTTGGATGAAACGGTATTCCTTGGAGCGCTGGAGGATGAGAGGTATTATTATGGAGGTGTATAAAATCATGACTGGAATAGATATGGTAGATGAACGAAGTCCCTTGCCCAGAGGCGGTGAATGAAGGATCAGAGAACATAATTTTTACAGTGAAGGTAAAACCATTTAATAGAAATCTAAGGGGCACCTTGTCACACAAAGTGTGGTTGTGTTGGACAAGCTGCCAGAGGAGGTAGTTGAGGCAGGGACTTCCCCAACGTTTAACAAACATTGAGACAGGTACATGGACAGGACAGATTTAATGGGATATGGACCAAACGCGGGCAGGTGGGACTAGTGCAATGAGGACATGTTGCCCGGTGTGGGCAGGTTGGGCCGAAGTATCTGTTTCCAAGCTGCATCACTCTATAACTATGTCCGTTAGCCAGTACTGGCTGGGACTTAAGAAATAATCTCGTGAGTCAGTCAGTGTTAAAAATTATTTCAAATATCAATGGAGATAACGTTTAACTTTAAAAATGTAGTCCGACCAAGTATTTGAATCTCGGTGTAGGAGTTGCCATTGTTGAGGCAATGTAAATCAGTGACTGGGCATTTAAAGAACCGTTGTCGATGGAGCTGTGGACGTCACTGGGCTAAAAATCATAAGGAACACACTCTTGAATGTGCCTCGTGTCATTAATGTTGGAAGTTTTACCATATACAAATAGCGGTGGCGAAAGCAATGGTTTTAAAAAATACAGGGT
The DNA here is from genome assembly GCF_053455715.1 of Rhinoraja longicauda. NCBI lineage: Eukaryota > Metazoa > Chordata > Chondrichthyes > Rajiformes > Arhynchobatidae > Rhinoraja > Rhinoraja longicauda. The sequence goes on along the minus strand of NW_027601355.1, from coordinate 188,122 downwards.
TCGAAACACAATGTAGATATTTAGGTTTTGATTTAACTTTGACAGATAAAGTCCAATCGGCAGAGGCTGGAAGATGTGCGGTTTGCAGAAATCGCGATGAGGATTTGTTTTCTCCGAAGTGCCTGAACAATTGTTCAGCCTTGTGGAGCTTCACCTGAATAACCACGTGGTACTTGCTTCACAATATTATGCAACTCTGTGAACAATAGGTTTGCTCAGGGACTGTGATCAACATGAAACTAATGACACCCAACGATCCCGCAGGGATAATCCCTTTCCTTCAAATAAGGGAACTTTTCCAATGATCCATTCCACAATCAAATAAGGAAATTACCTAAATGCCATTGGAGGATAAGCGGTGACAAGGAGATGGACGAAATACAGATTGTTCGAGTCATATATGCGATGCAAAAAATATACTACCCGATCCTGGCTATTCTCGGTGTTCCGGGTAAGTGAGGAGAGCTGTCGTTTACGCTGTGCATATTTGAGAATCTGGCTGTATGTCTCTCGAAACTGCCTCTTTTAATTTCAAGTTCAGTGATCGCACTGCCGAGGGATTGTTAATGCGCGAACCATTCTTGCTGTGACTTTGAACATCGTATTTTGCAGGATTAAACGCAGAGTGATCGGCAATTTCCCGGTGTTTGCACTGGTTAACATTGAGCACAGTCACGTTTTATTGCATCCATTATGCCCATTGTCTAGTTCCAGCTGAATTGATGGAACACACAAAGTCACAGTGGATGGTGGAAATGCTAAATGTTAAAGGAAACCCATTAGTAAGTGGGGCAGCAGCTGCGCCGGTCAATGTTTCAATTTAGTGCCCTTCCACTGGGTGATTTCGTGGCTTACATTATCACAGCAGGATCGGGTGAATTGCGGAGCGGGTTTAGAACTGCAGACTCAATGTGAATTATTAACCATCTCGAACCTAATCATGTTTCTGTCGAAATCATCCCAGTCTCCTCTTTGCATCAACTGATCTTCTCTTTGCGATTAAAATCTGCGTTTCATGTTTGCCGTTTAGTTCGATTGATTGATTTCCAAAACTTCCCTTGAAGAGAAAGTTGCACGTCATCGAGGTGTTGTGTGATGCACTTCACAGTGCTAGGAGAACGGGCTTTGTTCCCTCTCTCTATGATAACTGTGTGACTTAGCAAGTGTGCGATCATTCGATATCACACTCATTCCTCAATTGCAATTGCAATTACTCCAAGCACAAATATACCAGAAATCACACATTCCCATCAGTAACCAAGTCAAAGATAAGCATCATCTGGGTGAATTGCAAAATGGAAGTTAATCCATATTTACCAACTGCATGGTAAACGCCAATCTGGGTCACGCTAATGTAATTTTGGGTTCCTGTCTGATACTGAACCACATGTCAGGGTGATCTGCTTGCATTCACACAACATAAACGGACCGCGTTGTTGCTACGGATGTTTATATTGCGCAGTGCATTACCCACATCGTATTATTAACCCTTATTCGTTGAGACCCATAACATTGTTCTTTGCTTTCGGAATCACACAGATGCAATGGTGAAATTGCTGATGACCTTCATCGAAGTAAAGTGTGTTTGTTCACGGTGTTTAACTCATGCAAACCACATAATGCGGAGGTTGCAATCATCTTGCACTAAAAATATGATCATTTTTTTTGCATCACAGTGAATCTGGTGACAATTGTGGTCCTGTGTCGAGGAAAGTGTGGTCTCTCCAGCTGTGTGACCCGCTACCTGGTGGCCATGGCAGCGGCGGATCTACTGGTCATTATCTTTGACCTGATATTGAGACAGAATCCGATTGCTCATCGCCTATATTTTGTGTGGTCAATCCCCCTGTGTAACATCCACGCCGTCTTGCTTTACACAGTGACCGACTGTTCTGTGTGGTTCACCGTCTCCTTCACCTTTGACCGATTTGTTGCCATCTGTTGCCAAAAACTGAAGCATAGATATTGCACCGAGAAAACAGCGGCTGTGGTTCTGGGCACAGTGAGTGTACTGAGCAGCGCAAAGAATGTTTTCTGGTATTTTATGTACACACCTTGGTACAGATTGGCGAATACTCCCTGGTTTTGTTACATGGATGTCCGTGTTATGGTTTCAGTTACCTGGTCAACGATTGAGTTTCTTCATTATATTCTCACCCCCTGTGTCCCGTTTGTTTTGATTCTGCTGCTCAATGTTTTAACGGTCAGACATATTTTGTTGGTCAGCAGAGCCCGCAGGATACTCCGGGACCAGAAAAGTGCGAAGGGCCCCAGTGATCCCGAAATGGAGAATCGAAGGAAATCCGTGATATTGTTGTTATTTATCTCCGGAAATTTCGTTCTGTTATGGGCGATATTTACATTTTATATAATAAGTAGACGTGTGTGTGATTTCCAAGGATATGAGTTTCCCCTTCCTACCTTTGTATCGGAAATAGGATTCATGCTTCAATTACTTAGCTGTTGCACAAACACGTGCATATATGCTGTGACACAAATGAAATTTAGAGAGCAGTTGTTGACTGTGTTAACATATCCCCTTGCTCGACTGATAAGATTAATTAAACACTGAAACATGATAACAATCTGAAGCATTTAAAGCATCATTAGATCACAGTCACTATTAGAATCAAATCTGTTGAGATGCATTACTGAAACGGGCGCGGCACACATTATGACCGCATGAACCATCTACTGACACTAATCTGACATATTATCCATACAGTGTATACCTTATACCTTATAGGGCTCCCCCCAATTCGAAATTCAGCGAAATACTCCTAGGAATTTACAGAGGATGCACAACGTCCAAATTGCTCGTTATTGGAAAGTGGGAGGTTACGGAACCTTTCGGGCTAAATCTATGTGGTCAAGGGGAGAAGCCACAAAGTCCACAAGCCAACAGGCGAGGTTGGGATTGAACCCGGGTCTATAGTGTCGTCAGGCAAACGCTCTAATAGCTATGGCACTCTCCTCCGGTGTCCCCGCTTATTTTACCGCAGTCTCCAACAGTAGCTTTCTTGCAAACACGGGGCGTTTAGTCGGACACTGCGTATCCCAATGTTGCACTGTAGTTGTATCTACCGTTCTCCAAATTAGTGTATATCCCCAGGTAAAGTGGATTAAATAGTTCTAACACTGCACGGTGGGGACCGCGACTCGGTCAGTTTATGTGCAGTCGACACACTTCTTCCCGGAACTCCAACGTAATTTCGAATTAAATGTCGTTCTTCAGTGTGAGCAATTAGAGGAATATCGAGGCTGGGGAACCAGCATGTGGACAGAACATCCAAACTACACGCTTATCAAGTATCAGCTTTGCTCCCTGACTTATTTCCTCCCATTATATAGGCAGTGGTCGTGGTTTCTATATGAAAATAAAACGAGAATAGCCAAGCAATGAGATGGAGATCGCATAATCAATAATCTAAGCACAATCCTCCGGTAAGGTGATGGACGGACGGGATCAAACGCTGGGTTTCTGAAAGGGGCTTACAAGATAGTTGGGAGATAACCCGTGCTCAATGGTCAGCAGTGAACCGTGATTAAAACCACGTCTTTGGTCATTTCAGGGCACTGTCCCATCGAAATCCCGCAGCAGAGGTGTCACTCCTGGGAGCGGGAGATCTTGGGTGTAAAGGTGACGTAGCAAATTATGGAAGTCATAAGACATTTGGGCAAGTTTGTAATATATTTAACACAAAATCTTACATATTAAAGTGTTAACGCAAAAATGTTTAACTGTCATGTAGACAGAAAATGCTGGAGTAATTCAGCGGGTCAGGCAGCATCTCTGGAGAGAAGGAATGGGTGACGTTTCGTGTCGAGACCCTTCTTCAGACTGATGTCAGGGGAGGGGGCGGGACAAAGAAAGGATGTAGTAGGAGGCAGGAAGACTAGTGGGAGAACTGGGAAGGGGAGGGATAGAGAGGGAATGAGGAACTATCTGATGTTTTTGAAGTGACACAAAATGCTGGAGTAACTCAACGGGTCAGGCAGCATCTCGGGAGTGAAGGAATGGGTGACGTTTCGGGTCAAGACCCTTCTTCAGACTGATGTCAGGGGGGGGTGGGACAAAGAAAGGATATAGAATTGTCATGTGTATCATTTCAAAAATGTAAATTCCGCATGTAACCATTGTGACGCGAGCTATAGATACTGTAAGTGCTGTGAATGCGTGAAAAATGTGGGTCCTCTCAGTGTTTTCCAGCACCACTGTGAAGTTCTAAGAAGTTCTATGAATGTTTGAGAAAATCACCGCTACTCGACCAAATTTTCTCACTGATTTCAGCCATAATTGTGAGTCCCACGCCGTTTCGCATAGTTGTCGGGATTACAAGAAGCGAACTGCACGGCGAAACCGTGAGGCTTTGCCAGCTTCAGAGAAACAAATGATTTTACAGGAACTGCCTACTTTCAGGAACCATGGCGATCAGACATTTTGGGACACGCGAGCAAAGTTTAAGGAGGCTCAAGACTGAATAGTGAAATGAAAACAGCGAATGATGAGTGGGCATGTGTTTTAATTGTGGACATCATGTCATTTTGCGAGTCAATGTAGGTCACTTTGCTAATAACTAACAAAGGGTCAAGAATGCTCTATAATCAGTACAGTGCTAATGGGAATTAGAAGCTGTTGGAGGGATGATGCGGGGTTATTTATTGTATGCCTTTGCGTGAACAATGCCGTCTGGCATTTCCGTGTGTTAATGCTTTAAGGATCTGAATATTTCCTTGAGGTGTGCTTGATTATGTTTTATTCGTATTTCGATTATTGAGTGAAATTTATATCGTATGCAATGTGTGAGGGGTCTGGGCGTTTTAGCATATGGCATGTGGCGTGACAAATTGTTGAGATAATTGTCATTTGCTGACAAGAAGTGAAAATCCATGAAGTGCGTGATTGACAATAGACAATATAGACAATAGACAATAGGTGCAGGAGTAGACCATTCGGCCTTTCGAGCCAGCACCACCATTCAATGTGATCATGGCTGATCATTCTCAATCAGCACCCCGTTCCTGCCTTCTCCCCATACCCCCTGACACCGCTATCCTTAAGAGCTCTATCTTGCTCTCTCTTGAATGCATTCAGAGAATTAGTCTCCACTGCCTTCTGAGGCAGAGAATTCCACAGATTCACAACTCTCTGACTGAAAAAGATTTTCCTCATCTCCGTTCTAAATGGCCTACCCATTATTCTTAAACTGTAGCCCCTGGTTCTGGAGTCCCCCAACATTGGGAACATGTTTCCTGCCTCTAACGTGTCCAACCCCTTAATAATCTTATACGTTTCGATAAGATCCCCTCTCATCCTTCTAAATTCCAGTGTATACAAGCCTAGTCGCTCCAGTCTTTCAACATATGACAGTCCCGCCATTCCGGGAATTAACCTAGTAAACCTACGCTGCACTCCCTCAATAACAAGAATGTCCTTCCTCAAATTTGGAGACCGAAACTGCATACAGTACTCTAGGTGCGGTCTCACTAGGGCCCTGCACAACCGCAGAAGGACCTCTTTGCTCCTATACTCAACTCCTCTTGTTATGAAGGCCAACATTCCATTGGCTTTCTTCACTGCCTGCTGGACCTGCACGCTTCCTTTCAGTGACTGATGCACTAGGACACCCAGATCAAGTTGAACGTCCCCAGAAGCCATGAAGTGCGTGATTGCAAACGTTGTTTGTTGTTAAATCTGCTCTGTGAGAATGTTGAAGTCATTCCACGGAACAGATAGAATGGGGTGCAACTGAATGTTTCGGCTCTTCCACCTGAAAACTCTTGTGGCTGAAGAAACAGTGTCTCGTTGAGAGATTGTCAGTTGAACGAAAGGGTCGCTACAATCCATTCATCGTCTATTCTTTGTGGAAACTACCTGTTTATTCTTTGTTTTGTAGTTTCTTGTGAAATATCTAACTAAGGAGATATGCAAGCATGCTGTATTGCTTTGTCTTACCCGTGTTTTAAGCTTGATTTTTTATTCTTTTCCGATTTCTTTGCTCTAGAATTGATTTTAAAGACAGCCCTGGATTCCACGCTGGCCATGTGAAAACCAGCTTGAACAGTTTATTGCAGATACGATCCGAACATTTAGGAAATAATTTGTCATTGGGGAAATTGTGAATAGTGTGTGTTTATACTGGGAATTTGAGTTTGGGAGATATAAACTCAAACCTTTTGAGTCATAAAGTCAGAAGGAAACAGAAATTTCAGCCCAACCCGCCCATGCCGACCAAGATGCAGCATCTCAACCAGTCTCATTTTCTCGCGTTTCTCCTACAACCCTCGCAAACTTTCCTATCCATGTACCCGTCCGTCTTTTTAAATTATGTTATAGTAACCACCTGAATATCTTTCTCTGCCACCTCGTTCCACATACCCACCACCCCTTGATTGAAAATACTGTTAAGGCTCAGATTAAATTCTTCTCCTTTTAACTTATAAGTATGTACTGTGGTTATTGATTTCCCTACCTTAGCTAATAAACTCTGCATTCTCCCAAGATGTCCCACTCCTGTCTTTTTTATACATCTCTGTAAGCACAAGCCACAGCATTCTCCGTTGCTGGGGAATAAACGTCTAACCCTGCCCCAGCTTTCACTAGACGTTAGGCCCTGGAGTCCTGCCAACATTTTCATAAATCTTCTCTGTACTCTTTCCATCTTAAGGACATCCTTCCTGTAGCAGGCTGACAACAACTGAACGCAGTACTCCAAATATGGCCTCACCAACGGCTTTCAATCAACTTAGAAATATTCGCGAGATATTCGCGAGATGTCCCACTTAAATGAACATGCTGACTATCACGTATTATGTCTTGTCTATCTAAATGACTGTATATTTTAGCTTTCAAAATCCCCTCCAGTACTTTGCCTACTACAGATCTTAGGCTCATTGATATACAGTCCCCAAGCTTTTCTTTTCACCCCGTCTTGAACCGAAACACGATATAAGTGACTCTTCATGCGGCATCACATGCGTGTATAATGATGATTGAGATACCTCAGCTGAGTTCCCTGTAAATTATATTTTCTATCTCCCTGCAGTATCTTCGGATGTATCTATCAGGCCCAAGAGATATATTTATGTTGGAAGCTTTAGGACATCCAGGAGCTCCTTGACTGTAATACGAACTGTCAGCTGCATTAACTGCCCAACTTCCCAAGCCTTGTGTCCTTCGCCAAGGTAAGAAGAGACGAGACGGTCATTAAGGACCTCCTGTGGCTTCACAGGTAAACCGCTTTGTTTTCTGAGGGTCTCTATTGGCCTCTCCAGATAGCCCGTTTCCTTAATGTACTTACAAAATCGCATAATATTCTCCTTAATTTATGCAGCAGGGGAACAGTCCCTTCGTATCAACTTGCCAAAGCCGATCAAGCTGTCCCATCTGCATTAGTCCCACCTGCCCGCGTTTGGCCCATATCCCTCTGACAGCTCCCAAGAGGGTGTACCTCTATCTGAATGGTATCAGGTTAGGAAAAGGGGAACTACAACGAGACCTGGGTGACCTTGTACATCAGTCACTGAAAGTAAGCATGTAACAACAGGCAATGACGAAAGCTAATGGCATGTTGGCCTTCATAAAGAGAGGAGTTGAGTATAGGAGCAAAGAGGTCCTTCTGCAGTTGTACAGGGCCCTGGTGAGACCGCACCTGGAGTATTGTGTGCAGATTTCTTCTCCTAATTTGATGAACGACATTCTTGCTATTGAGGGAGTGCAGTGTAGGTTCACAAGGTTAATTCCTGGGATGGCAGGACTGTCATATGAAGAAAGAATGGCGCGACTGGGCTTTTATTCACTGAAATTTAGAAGGATGAGAGGGGATCTGAACGAAACTTATAAAATTATAAAGGGATTCGACACGCTGGATGCAGGAAACATGTTCCCGATGTTGGGGGAGTCTAGAACCAGGGGCCACAGTTTAAGAATAAGGGGTAGGCCATTTAGAACTGAGATGAGGAAAAACTGTTTCACCCGGAGAGTTGTGAATTTGTGGAATTCTGTGCCTCAGAAGGCAGTGGAGGCCGATTCGCTGGATGCATTCAAAAGAGAGTTAGATCGAGCTCTTCGGGCTAGCGGAATCAAAGAATATGGGGAGAAGGCAGGAAAGGGTACTGATTGTGAATGATCAGCCATGATCACATTGAATGACGGTGGAGACTCAAAGGGCCGAATGGCCTTCTCCTGCACCTATTTTCTCTGTATCTATGGCATCACTGCCAAGAGGAGGAGCAATTGTTGACTGCCTTTCTGAGCCTCACCGCCTCCTTGGCTGATCCCAGGCAGCAGTCTGAAGGTCACAAAAGACGAATCCATCTTCTGCCTGACTCGCTGAGTTACTCCAACACTTTGTGTCTTTTTGATTGCCAACAGCTGCTGTTCCTTACATCTTCCAACCAGACCCACTCCCACCCCTTTCCCACCTTCGGGCCAGGCCCTCTCCAACACCACTTTCCAGCCTGGACCCTCTGCAGCACCACCCACATCCTCCTGCACCAGCCCACTCCACCCCCAGCTTCATCCCTCACCGTGTCCACCCCTGGCCCACTTTCCTCCCCAGACCCTCTCCCCCATTGTTTGTTTGTTTGTTCTCTCTCTCTCTCTCTCTCTCTCTCTCTCTCTCTCTCTCTCTCTCTCTCTCTCTCTCTCTCTCTCTCTCTCTCTCTCTCTCTCTCTCTCTCTCTCTCTCTCTCTCTCTCTCTCTCTCTCTCTCTCTCTCTTCCTCCCTCCCTCCCTCCCTCCCTCCCTCTCTCTCTCTCTCTCTCTCTCTCTCTCTCTCTCTCTCTCTCTCTCTCTCTCTCTCTCTCTCTCTCTGGGAATGCAAACATGTAATGTGCTTGTAAAATAGGCATCGTGCAATCGTGTGATCTGAGATTCATCAGAAAGCTCTACCTTAGGAAAAACAGATGGGTTGAGAGATTTTTAAAAAATTGTGAAATAACAACAAAAGGAAACAAATAATTCTTAGTGCGGACAGCAAATGACCTAAATGATGCATAATTTTCCACCAGCTATCGCAAAGTGGACACAATATTCCCCACTAAATTGATTTACTGGACGTTGCGATGCGAAGTGTTGAAACAGAATTGAAGCCGTTTGAAAATGAAACAGATATGGGAGACATACTGAAACTGAATTGTTAAATTTCTGCAGGAGCTCTATGTTTCAGCTGTGCGTTTAGAATTATTATTGCTACATGCACCGAGGTACAGTGAAAAGCTTTGATTTGCATGTTATCCAACCAGATCATACAATAGCATACAGTAACACGATCGTCAAACTCATATACAATAAGTAAAGCAAAGTGATGATACAGAGTGTTGAAGACAGTCGTAGAGTCATGGATTCATACAGCATGGGAACAGTCCCTTCGTATCAACTTGCCAATGCTGATCAAGGTGCCCCATTTGCATTAGTCCCGCGTTTGGCCCATGTCCCTCTAAACATTTTGTATACATGCTCCGGACCAAATGTATATTAAATGTTGTTGTAGTTTCTGCCTCAACTACCTCCTCCGGCAGCTCAACCCATACGCTCACCTCCCTCTGTATGAAAATGCTGACGTCATCCTTGCAAATATTATCTGTACCCTTTCCAGCAAAATATTTCCTATAGCATGGTGCCCAGAACTGACCACCAATACTCTAAATGCGGCCTCAACAAAGTCTTATACAACTGCAACATGACCTCCCAACTTGTATACTTAATACTTTGACAGATGAGGGCCAACGCACCAAAAGCCTTTTTGACCAACCGATCTACCTGCGACTCCACCTTCAAGGAACCATGCACCTGCACTCCTACATCCCTCTGCTCAACAACACTCCTCAGAGCCCTGCCATTCATCGTGCAGGTCCTGTCCATATTACACTTCATATAATGCAACATCTCACATTTCTCTGTATTAAATTCCACCAACGATTCCTCAGCCCACCTAGCCAATCGATCAAGATCCTGCAGCAATTTTACACAGCCTTGTTCATCATCTGCAAAACCACACACTTATGTATCATCTGCAAACTTGCTAATCTTGCCGTGTATGTTCACATCCAAATCATTGATGTTGATGAAAAACATTAATGGTGCCAGCACCAAACCTTAATGCACACAGGCTTCCAGACTGAGAAGCAACCTTCCACCATCACCCTCTGCTTCCTTCCATGAAGCTAATTTTCTATCCATTGAGCTCTCTCTCCTTGGATACCATGTGGTCCAACCTTCCAGGGCAGCCAACCATGCAGAACCTTGTCCAATGCTTTGCTGAAGTCCATATGTACAACATCTATAGCCCTGCCCTCATCTACTTTTTTGGTCACTTTTTCATAAAACTAAATGAGATTTGTGAGACACAGCCTCACATGTACAAAACCGTGCTGATTATCCCGAATCAGCCCTTGCCCATCTAAATGCCTGTTTATCATATTCCTCAGAATACTCAAAAATAAGTTTCCAACTGCAGATGTTCAGCTCACCTTTCGATAGTTCCCAGCATTTCCCCTGCATCCCCTTCTTGAATAGAGGCACAACACTTGCCATCCTCCAGTCTTCCGGCACCTCTCTTGGAAAAAGACGACTCATGAATCTCAACCAGTGCCCCCGCAACTTCCTCATTAGTTTCTCACAATGCCCTCAGATATATGTAATTAAGCCTTCGAGATTTGTCTACCTTCATACATGATAGTACCTTCAGCACCTCTTCGGCCATAACACTGACTGCTCTCAAGCCATTTTCATTGACTGCCCCAAGTTTCTCCGTCCTCCTGTCTTTCTCCTCGGTAAATACAGAGGAGAAATACTCATAGAGGACCTTCCCCATCTCCTGTGGCTCCAGAGTTGGCCGCTTTGATTGCTGAGGGGTCCCACTCTTTCTCTAGTTACCCATTTTCCACTTATGTATTTATCATATCTCTTGGGATTGTCCTTAATGCTGTCTGCCAGAGCTATCTCCTGGCCCCTTTTTGCCCAACTGGTTTCCTTTTTTACTTTGCTCCTTAGTTCCCAAAACTCCTCCAGGGATACACTTGATCCCAGCTGCCTGTACCCATCCCATTCTTTCTTCTTATTTTTGACTAATGCCTCAATTTCTCTTGTCAGCCAAGCTCCTTTACATTTGACTGCCTTACCCTTCACTCGAACAGGGACGTGCATATCATGAGCTTTTGTCAACACTTTTATAAACATCCCTCTTGGCTGATCTTCCTTTTCACTAAAATAACCTGCTCCATTCAACTTGAGCGAGACATTCTCTCATACCCTCAGTTGGCCTTAACTGTTGAAACCCTGTCTTTTGCCTGATTCTCTGTATTCACAGCTCTCAGGCACCTCCTCCTATTGATCCGTGGACCATGATCCTGCAGATGAGCACCATGTCTTAATCTCACGGACCATTTCTGATTTTATCACTTAGGCTATCTGCCTGCTAAACAAAGCTGCTCTGGCAGACCCATTGTTACTGCTTGCTTCTGCCCCACTGAATTACTTTCCACATACCTCAACTCCATCCTATCCCCCCTGGTCTAATCCCTCCTGACCTACGTCCAAGACACCCTGCACACCTTTCGTCTCTTCTATGACTTCCGTTTTTCAGGCCTCCACTCCCTCATCTCTAATATGGATGTTCAGTCACTGGACCTCTCTCCCCACCAGGAAGGTCTTAAAGCCGTCTGCTTCTTCCTCGACCACAGACCCACTCAATTTTCATCACCAACATTCTCCTCGGCCTAGCAGAGCCAAAATGCTAAGGGCTTAGATGGAAGCCCTTTCTCTGTGTTCAGCAAATGTCCTCCAGTTGACTTATAAGGACCCCCCATTGGGATAGATCAAAGTTTGACTCACTCTTGGAAAATGGGACAGGGGAAGTGACTGAGATGTCATTTGGGGAGCACTTTAGGACCAGTGACCATAGTTATATTAGTTTTTACATGGTTATGGAAACGGGCAGAACTGGTCCTCACGTTAAAGTTAGAATTGAGGCAAGGCGAACTTCAATGGTTTTGGCAGCCTGCAAACACTTATTGGAGTGAGTTATTACACAGATAGTGGTAGGTGGCTGGCATGTGTTGCCAGGGTTGGTGTTGGGGACAGATGCCCTAGCAGCTGCAGCTTACCTGCAGTCCTTCTGTCTTTGTGTTTTTATGTTGTTTTTTTGTCTTGATTGTAGTGTAAATGTGATGTGTTTTTTTGGGGTTGTGTACTATGGGGGGGGGGGGGGGGGGGGGGTGGCGGGAACTGTAAATGCAAAATTGTCTCTTCCCAACGGAGAGGCGACCTTTTGCCTTTTGTTTCTGGGCCGTGTTCACGTTGCAGCCTACCATCGGCCAAACCCCTGGAGCTGACGGCCTCCACCTGGGACTCGCCTGTGGAAGCTCCGGCCGTGGGGATGTCGGAAGCTCGCAGCCCTGGATGGGTCCGACATCGGGAGCTCCGGCAGTGGCAGCATCTTCGCTCGCCCCGAATCGCGGGGCTTGGGTTGGCCCGCCGCGGAATTTTCACTGTCAGGCGCGGCCTGAAATAGGTGCTGGTTGTCATGTATGAAGGTAGATAGATGCTGGTTGTCATGTATGAAGGTAGATAGATGCTGGTTGTCATGTATGAAGGTGGATAGATCTCCTGAGGCTGATCTGCTATATTCAAAGCACAGAGGGAAGCCGGAGAAGAAAGCCGGCTGAGAGATAGGCATCATTGTTAGCCAGAGTGAGGTGCCACAAGATGGTGGATGGCTGATGCTGTTCTTTATTTCAGTAGGGGGACAAAGAAAAACCTGGGAACTATGAACGAGAAAGCTAACTAATCTGTGGTAGGTAAGTTACTGAGGAGATTCTTAGGGTTAAGAAAATACATGCATTTGAAAAGATAGGAGTTGAATAGTGACAGCAAACACAGCTTTAGTGCGCGGGAGATCATGTTCCACAAACTTTATTTAGTTTCTGAAGCTGTAAAAAAGGAGAATAATGATTGGGCAGTGTACGTAGTCTGTATGGGCTTCAGCAAGGCATTCAATAAGATGCTGTGTGGAAGATTATTCTGCAAGGTTTGATGGCATGGGTTCGAGGGAATGGATACTATTGAGATACTTAATGGACTTAATAAAAGGCAGCAGAGGGTGATGGTCGAAGAATGGTTTTCGGACTGGTGGCCGACTGGTGAAATACACCATGACTGGTGTATTTCAGGGGTCCGTATTGGGTCCACGTTGGCTGGCAATGTATTAGACATCGTCAGTAGGTTTGCAGATTACAATAAAATAGGTAACATTGTGGACAGCCAAACGTTTGCCATGAATTGTAGCGGGATCTTGATAAACTGGGTAAGTTTAGCAGAGGAATGGCAAATGGAATCCATGCAAATACGAGGTGCTGGATTTTGGAAAGTCAAACCAGGAAAGGATTTTCCGAATGAATGGTAGGAACTGGGGAGTATTGTAGTTTAGTTTCTTTAGTTTAGAGATACAGCGCGGTGAGGCTCTTTGGCCCACCGGGTCCGCGCCGACCAGCGACCCCGCACACTAACTCTATCCTACACCCACGAGGGACAATTTCTATATGTGCCGATCTAAAAGCTTCTTGAACTCCACTAATGTATCTACTTGCACCACCTCCCCTGTCAATACATTCCAGGCCCCGTCACTCTCTGTGTACAAAAACTTGCCTGGAACATCTCCATTGTACTTTCCCCCTCTCACCTTATACCTACGTTCTCTAGTCTTGGACACTTCCATCTTGGGAAAAGGTTCTCAATGTCTAACCTACCGATGCCACTCATAATTATACATGCTTCCATCAAATCTTCCCACAACCTCAGGCATTCCAGAAAAAAACAAACTGAGTTTATCCAACCTCTCCAAGTACTGAAACACTTTAATCCAGGCAGCATTCCAGTAAACTTCCTCAGCACCCTCGTCAAAGTCCCCACATCCTTCCTGTAATGGGGAGACCTCTACTGCATACAATACTCCAAATGAGGCTTAACCAAAGTCCTATACAGCAGCATCATAACTTTCTGACCCTTCCACTCAATGCCACTGGCAATAAAGGCAAGCATATCATCTGCAATCTTTATCACCCCATCTGTCACATTCATCGAGCTATGAACTTGAACTCCACGATCCCCCTGCACATCAATGGTGTTAAGGGACTTAACATGATTGCATCCTCTCCCCTTACATTCAACCTCCCATAGATAGGATGGTGGTGGGTGTGTGGGTGATTCTCAGGTATCTCAGGCCCAAAGGATGTTCCACTGTTATTAATCCTCCCTCAGTGAATCAGCTCACAGTCAGGGAGAACCAAAAGGCAGGACACACACAAGAATTAACAGGATTATGTTCCATCGCCATCGCTCTGACAATCTTACCAACTAATCACCATCACCTTGTACTCAAGACAACCCTCCTCAGTGGCAGCAGCACCACCAGGTTTTATGTCATCTGCAGTTTATTTCCAATGATCTCCTTGATCAGCAAGGATTTACACAGGATTTACTTTGTGTCTTTATTGTATTACTTTTTAATAATATTAGTAAATTAAAGTTGCATTACAGCTAACGGAAACATAGAAATATATTATTCTTCAACAGTGTGTACTGTCAGATGCATCAGAAATATTGAGACATTACAGGAATAGGTAATTGAATGTAATCATGTTTAATTCTGTCACGTCACTGAGAAATAACCAACTGTGTAATTTTCAGAATGAAATAGGAACTTTATCAATAAAACACAGAAATTATGATGGAATAATTAGATGGCAGTTAATACAGATATCTCTGACACCATCAGCTTGGATTCCTGCCAAACCACCACAACCCAACACAGCCCATCAGCCCACCCTACACACCCACCACCCCAATCCACACACATCGCCCACACGCCCAGCCCATTCACCGCACATCACCCCATACGCCCATCCCACCCTCGCCCATCCCACCCTACCCCAACCCACACACCCACCCCACCCTACAAAAGTATCCCACCCCTCTCCTCCTGCCCGCTCCACCACACTCTCAATCACACACCTCCCCACCCCACCCTTCCCCAACTGCCCACCCACACGTCTACCCTACCCCCATCCCACACACCCACCACCTCCCCGCGTCATCCTGTGACGTGTTGGATGATCGCAATCCAGAACCTTCCGGCTCAGTTCCTTCCCCTCTTCTGCCGTTTTCCGGTCTGTGGGTCCTTGGGCTTGACTTGTTCACAGGGCAGCTGCTTCCTCAGCACCTCACGTAACTGTGGACCAGAGCAGTGGATAATAATATAATATTCATTTATTGTCATTGCAACGAGTACAACGAAATTAAAAAATAGCCAATCCTGACGGTGCGTACAAACATATATGCAATAAATGCAAAAACAAATAAATACATTAATACAATTAAATACAATCATATTAAGTACAAGATTTTTTAACGGTGTTGCCTAGTGCAAAGGTAGTGTTCAGTTCTCGTATGGCCCTGGGGTAAAAACTGTTCTTAAGTCTGTTTGTTCGGGATTTGATCGACCTGAAACGTCGACCAGAGGGCAGATGAACAAACAGACGGTGGCCGGGGTGGGATGGATCTTTTATTATTTTGCCTGCTCTACTGAGGCAGCGTAGGCTGAACAGGTGCTCCAGGGAGGGCAGTGAGCAGCCGATGTCTTCTCTGTATTAACTTTAATTTATATGCTATAACTGTAATTCTTTTTTTGCACAATCCGCACGCATTGCCACTTTCATTTCACTGCACATCGTGTATGTGACAAATAAACTTGACTTGACTAATAATATTGGACTCTAAAATCTTAGAGATCACTGAAGTCAGGCTAAAATGTCCTTTCTATTGCCTCGATTCCTTCTTAAACGGTGGTTCCTAAAAGCTTTCCAAACCTCTAGCTTCCCGCCAATCTTTGCCATATTGTATGCCTTCACATTTGCTTTGATGCTGTCTTTGAGGAGCGGTGTGTGGAGAAACCATCATCTATCCCTTTTCACTGCCTTTCCCATCCAAACCTCCATCAACCACCTCACTCTCCTCAGTCCGAGTCACGATGAATTTTGGGAACTGACCAAGGGGAACACCGTTTCCTTCAATGATTCCTGTCACTGAAAGGTGGGCTGGGGTGTCCAGCAGTGGAACTGTGCACGTCCAAAATCCCTCACTCTCCTAGTCCACCTTCATCTACACAGCCTCTCTTCAGGCCACTCCTTCCCCCTCTGGGACATTCCAATTCTCCTTTCACTCCCCCACCCAGGGAACACTGACTGTGGACAGTGAGGGACACTGGTGTTAGTGGGAGATATCCGGGTGTATCTCAGTCCCCAGGGAACACTGACTTTGGACAGTGAGGGACACTGTGGGTCAGTGGGGGAATATCTAATACAGTAGGCGGCGCACACAGTTGCAGCGGCTCGATGTCCTCCCGGTCAGTGCTCGTGTTTTTTGTGTATGTGTATGTGTATGTGTATGTGTGCGTGTTGTTTTGTGCCCTGTGTACTTACTGTCGGGCGAACAACGTCTACGGCCGGCAGGATCTTCTTAGGATTGGAGCCGGTCGCGAATGGGGGGTTACCGTCGAGTTTGTCCGCTCATACAAGATCCCGGCGGACATAGCGAGGAGCCCCGACTCTCCGTGGATCACCATCCCCGCGGGGAGGAGGCGAAGGCGGCGCAGAGAGAGAAGGCAAAAGCGAGGCGGCAGGGCCGGCGCTCTGGTCAGGCTACGGAGGCAGCCACTGAAACCACCGCTTCCCAGCCTGTTTCTAACGAACGCCAGATCCCTCGCTAACAAGATGGATGAACTTAGGCTGCAGACTGCAGCTAACAACGCCGTGAAGGACAGCTGTATCCTGTTGATCACGGAGACCTGGCTTCATTCTTTCATTCCGGACTCTGCTATCGAGCTAGCAGGCTACACAGCACAGCGTCATGACAGGACAAGAGACTCTGGTAAGAGCAGAGGTGGAGGGCTCTGTGTGTACGTGAACAACACCTGGTGTACAAACACAGTGATTGTAGACAGTCACTGCTCCCCGGACCTGGAGTATGTGACTGTTAAATGCAGGCCCATTTATCTCCCTAGAGAGTTTACTGTTGTCATGATAACTGCTGTGTACATACCACCGGATGCTAATGCTAACTCGGCTATCGGATATTTGTATGGTAGCACTAGCAGTCAACAGAGCATATATCCTGACGGTGTTCACATCATAGCAGGGGACTTTAACCACGCGGACTTGAAGAAAATGCTCCCCAAATTCTATCAGCATGTTAAATGTGCTACAAGAGGAGCTAACACACTGGACAAGGTCTACTCCAACATCAAGCTGGGCTACAGGGCTAGACAACTACCACACCTGGGTCAGTCGGACCATATGTCCCTGTTTTTAATTCCTGCATATGCCCCCCTCAGGAAAACCGCTCCTACCATCACAAAGACCATCACAACTTGGCCTGATGGTGCATCTCAGCAGCTGCAGGACTGCTTCGACAGGACCAACTGGGATGTGTTTGAACACCGGGACCTGGAGGTGTTCACAGACAGTGTACTATGTTACATTAAAAACTGCATGGACACTGTCACAGTGGACAAACGCATCCGGGTCTACCCCAACCAGAAGCCCTGGATGACCCGGGAGGTCCAGCGGCTGTTAAAAGAGAGGAACACTGCTTTTAGGTCTGGCGATAGGGCTTTATACAGCATGGCCCGAGCTAACCTGAAGAGAGGCATCAGAGAGGCCAAATTAGACTACAGGAGGAAGATAGAGGACCACCTGGACAGTAACAACAGCAGGCAGGTGTGGCAGGGGATCCAGTATCTAACCAACTATAAGACCAACCTTGGAGCTGCTGAAGGTGACGCCTCGTTGGCAGAGGAGCTGAACCTCTTCTTTGCTCGCTTTGAAGTGGAGCCACCCGAGACAGCCATATCACACCACATGGTCCACAGCAGCCTAACCCTCAAGATAGAGGAGCATGAGGTGAGGCGCACGCTGCGGGCCATCAATCCAAGGAAGGCTACTGGACCCGACGGCGTCTCTGGACGCGTGCTGAAGGACTGCGCTGACCAGCTGGCTGGAGTCTGTACGAGGATTTTCAACCAGTCTCTGGCCCAGTCCACTGTTCCATCCTGTCTGAAGTCCGCAATCATAGTCCCCTTGCCCAAAAAACCCCACATTTCCAGCCTCAACGACTACCGGCCAGTCGCACTCACACCAGTGGTGATGAAGTGTTTTGAAAAACTGGTCCGGGGTCATATCACATCACTCCTGCCCCGAAGCTTTGACCCCCACCAGTTTGCGTACAGAGCGAATAGATCCACAGAGGACGCTATAGCCACAGCCCTCCATGCTGCACTGTTCCACCTGGAGCAGCCGGGGAGCTACGTGCGGATGCTCTTTGTGGACTACAGCTCTGCCTTTAATACAATCCTTCCCCATAAACTGGTGGACAAACTGGGGGACTTGGGACTTCCACACTCCACCTGCATGTGGATAAATAGCTTCCTGTCAGCTCGCAGCCAGAGAGTCAGAGTGGGCCATCACACATCCACGGCCCTCAGCCTCAGTACCGGCTCTCCACAGGGCTGCGTGCTGAGCCCCCTGCTCTACACCATCTATACACATGACTGCACCCCCGCCCACCACAGTAACACCATTGTCAAATTTGCGGATGACACTACGGTGGTGGGACTCATCACCGGGGGGGACGAGTACGCCTACCGGGATGAGGCGGAGCAGCTGACAGTGTGGTGTGGAGAAAATAACCTGCTCCTCAACACCTTAAAGACAAAGGAAATAATAATAGACTTCAGAAAGAATAAAACGGACATGGTACCATTAACTATCAGAGGGGACTGTGTGGAGAGGGTGGCGGATTTCCGCTTCCTGGGAATCCATATTGAGGAGGACCTGACGTGGAGCGTGAACACCTCTGCGCTGCTGAAAAAGGTCCAGCAGAGACTGCACTTCCTGAGGGTGCTCAGGAAGAATAACATCACTCAGAGACTGCTGTTGTCCTTTTATCGGTGCTACATTGAGAGCATCCTAACATACTGTGTATGCGTATGGTACACCAGCTGCACAGCGGCTCAGAGGAAAGCGCTCCAGAGGGCCATTGACAACGCCCAGAGGATTGTCGGCTGCCCTCTACTTACCTTGGAGGACTTACACAGTTCCCGCTGCATCAAAAAATCCCAGAGTATTATAAAGGACATTTCCCACCCCGGACACTCCCTGTTTGAACTGTTACCGTCAGGCAGACGGTACAGATCTACAAGGACAAGGACAAACAGACTTAAAAATAGTTTTTACCCCACTGCTATAAAGGCACTAAATGTAGCCGCCAAGGAACGCAGGGGCGATACATAATAAGAGACTGTGAAATCGACAGAAGGATGTAGGGTTGGGTGTTTATGCGTGCTATTTTCATGATATTTATTTTAGTTGTTTATCTTTTTTAAAATATTTTACCTTGTATGTATCGTTAGTTTTAGAAATGTTTGAATGGTGCACTGACTGGCTGACATTTTACAATTTCGTTGTACATGGCTCATGTTACAATGACAATAAAGGAACTATTCTACTATTCTATTCTATCTGGATTTATCTCTGTCCTCAGGGAACATTAACAATTATTAATCTCAGCCAAGTTATTTTACTCCTAATGACTCGCTGAGGCCTAAGCACTGACCCCTCTTGTCCCCGAGTCATCACAGCACCTTACAAATGTATTTTGTAATCCAACTACACACCATCGCACAACATTGTTGCATCACAGCTTGGTTTGGGAGCAGCTCTGCCCAAGACAGCAAGAAATTGCAGAGTTGTGGATGTTGCCAAGTCTGTTACGCAGACCTGATTCCCACCATTGGCTCCATCTGCACTTCACACTTCCTCGGGAAAACAGCCAACATAATCAAGGACCTTTCCCACCCCGGTTATTGCTGCCTTACAGTGCCAGAGCCCTGGCTTCCATCCTGACTGCAGGTGCTGTCTGCATGGAGTTGGTAAGTTCTCCCTGTGAGCCAGTGTGCTTTCCCCAGCCGCTCCGGTTTCCTCCCACTTTCCAAATACTTATAGGTTTGTTGGTTAATTTAGCTTCAGCAAAAATTGTAAGGCCATATTTCAGGAAAAAATATGGAGTTAATAGTGAGACCATTGAGACCATTGATGTGCAGAGGGGGTTTGGGGTCCAAGTCCATAATAACCTGAAAGTGGCAATGATCAAAAGGCATATGGTATGCTTGCCTTCATCGGTCAGGGCATTGAGTATCAGAGGTAGTGGTTATCAAGGAGTCTTTTGTTTAGGCAAGTGGACATAGAATGAATGGAGGGATATGGATTACATGCAGGCAGGGGAGATATGTTTAACGGCACGGATATTGTGGGACAATGGGCCTGTTCCTGTGTTTCATGCTCCCCACCACTGATACCTGAACTTGCAGACCCTGCTGGGTCACTGGTCAATCCTTGACTTGAGTCTCCACTCGTTGCTCCCTGGGGTTCCTGAGTTGTGCCCGACGGTGGATCTGGAAAAAGAGAATGGAGGCGGGAGAGGGAGGGTGACAGATTAAAACAGAATGATCAGCTGATCAGGTGGGAAGTCGGCTGCAAAGAGTCCGTGCAAACACCAAAAAATACCAACTCTCACAGGTCACACGTCTCGCCTTCAACATTGCATCCTCCTCGAACACGATCTACGCCTCGCTCCCTTTGCAGAGTGCTCTCACATTCTCTCCCAGACTCTCTCGCCGACTCTCTCTCGCGCCGACTCTCTCTCTCTCACTGATTCTCTCTCTCGCCGACTCTCTCTCTCTCTCTCTCCTTCCCTGACTCTCTCTCTCTCTCCCTGATTCTCTCTCCCCCTCCCCGACTCCCTCTCTCTCCCTCGCTGACTCTCTCTCCCTCCAAGACTCTCTCTCCCTCCAAGACTCTCTCTCCCTGACCCCCTCTCTCCCTGACCCCCTCTCTCTCCCTGACTCTCTCACTCTCTCTCCCTGACTCTCACTGACTCTCTTTCTCCCTGACTCTCTCTCTCTTTCTGATTCTTGCTCTCTGACTCGCTCTGGCTCTCTCTCTCACTCTGACTCTCTCTCACTCTGACTCTCTCTCCCTGACTCTCTCTCTCTGACTCTTTCTCTCTCTCTCTGACTCTTTGTCTCTCACTGTGACTCTCTCTCTGACTCCAGCATTCAACCCCCTGCCCCTAGGGGTCAGTCTGTTTTCAAAATACATTCTCCTCAAGCTCTCCACTTACTTTCCACTTCATCCTCAATCTCAGGTTCATAAATTCATGTCAGAGGAACAGAATGAGGCAATTCGGCCCATCGACTACTCCGCCATTTAGTCATGGCTGATACTGTATATTGTTCCCTGTCAACCCTATTCTCCTTCTCCTCAAAACCTTTGACCAACTACGTAATCAAAAACTGTCAATCTCCATTTGAAAAATACCATCGTCTTGGAGATACCAATGTCCACAGCCTTCTGTGGCAATGAATTCAACAGATTCACCACCCTCTGGCGAGATAAATCTTCCTCAGCTCATATCTAAAGGTATGTCTCTTTATTCTGAGGCTGTGCCCATTGGCCCTGTACTCTTTCAATACTGGAAACATCCTCTCCACATCCACTCTATCTAGGCCTCTCATTATAGGGCAAGTTTTGATGTGATCTCCCCCTCATCTTTCTAAACGCCGCAGCGAGACTCCTGACGGGTACCCGTAAAAGGGACCACATCACGCCGATTCTGGCCTCTCTCCACTGGCTCCCTGTATGGTACAGAATCAACTTCAAGCTCCTCCTATTCACATATAAAGCCTTAAATGGACATTCCCCCCCTACATCAAAAATCTTCTAACCCACCTCTCTAACTCCAGGTCCCTCAGGTCGGCCGACTTGGGGCTACTCACTATCCCGCGGTCTAGGCTTAAGCTCAGGGGTGACCGCGCTTTTGCGGTTGCAGCTCCTAGACTGTGGAACAGCATCCCTCTCCCCATCAGAACTGCCCTCTCCGTCGACTCCTTTAAGTCCAAGCTCAAAACCTATTTCTACTCCCTAGCGTTTGAGGCCCATTGAGGAGGCGCTGTGAACTGTTTTGTATGTGCTGTTAAGTTTGTGTGCTACTGTATGTTTCATTTTTTCCTTAGATGTACAGCACTTTGGTCAACGTGGGTTGTTTTTAAATGTGCTATACAAATAAAATTGACTTGACTTGACTTGACTCCATCGATACCTGAGCTTGTATCTGGTTCTGGGGCGGTGGACAAATCCTCCCAGGGTTGGGGTGTTGCTTCCTGGGGTTCCTCAGTTGGTACGGAGGCTGGATCTGTAATAAAGTGTGGACAGACAGTGTGTGTAGTGCGGAAATAATCCAGCAGCTCTGTGGGATGGAACGAGACCGAAGTGCGTGGCCAACACCAGTCTCTGGTGACCCCAACGATTATCCATCCCTCTCCTGCATTCCCTCTCCCTCCACTCCTTCATTCCATCCATTACTCAATGCAATCTGTCCATCATTATCCCTCTGATTTCATGGCCCTTCCCCTTGCCTTCTCACCCCTCTCTCCCTCCCCTTGCCCACCAGCCTCTCTCCCCGTTCGCTCCCTTCTCTTTTCCCCCTCTTCCCATCGTACCCGGGGAGGGGAGGTGTGGTGAGGGGATGACTGATTCCAGGGGGGGAACAGCTGAGTCCCGGGGTGGGAGGTTGGGCGGGGGGTGGGTGTTCCCCCAGCGGAGGGGGTAAGGTAGGACTCGATCATGGTTGGAGGTGAGGGAAAGAAGCAACAGATCCCGTCCCCTTGATAACATATGATTAGTGTTTGTCGGCACTGGGCCTGCACTCGCTAGAGTTTAGAAGGATGACAGGGGACCTCATTGAAACTTGCCAAATAGTGAAAGGACTGGATTGAGTGAATGCAGAGGATGATTCCACAAGTGGGAGAATCTGGGACCAGAGGACATAGCCTCCGAACAAAAGCAGATGAGGAAGCATTTCTTTAGCCAGATGGTGGTGAATCTGTGGACTTCATTGCCACAGATCGCTGTGGGGACCATGTCAATGGATATTTTTTAGCTGGAGATTGATAGATTCTTGATTAGTATGGGTGTCAGGGGTTATGAGGAGAAGGCAGGAGAATGGGGTTGATAGGGATAGATAGATTGAATGGTAGAATAGACTTGATGGGCCGAATGGTGTAATTCTGCTCCGAGAACATCTGAGCTTGGTCACAGGGGGGAGTGGGACAAGTGACAGGGTGGGGGCAATGTCCTCTGGGTCTTGCTTCCCCAACCCGAGATAAACGATGTTGTGCATTTACCCTGACGTTTATACCCCATACGAGATCATCCCTCAGCCTCTTGCCCTCCAAGGAATAAATTCCAAGCCAGTCCAACTTCTCCTTATAGCTCAGGCCATTGTTCCTTGCAACATCCTCGTAAATCATCTCCGCAATCTTTCCAGCTTAAGAACATCTTTCCTATAATAGGATAACCAAAACTGATCACACACTCCACATGTGACCTCACCAACATGACATCCCAACTTACCAATGACATCACATGTTACCTCACAATGGTAACACGACATCTCCTAATTTATGTATTTAGTACCTTTACTGATGAAGGCCAATGTACCAAAAGCCACCTTTGCCCCCCTGTCGATCTGTAATGTCACCCTCAGGGAACTGTGCTCATGAACAAGGACCAGGGGCCACAATCTTCGAATAAAGGGGAGGCCATTTAAAACTGAGGTGAGAAGGAACTTTTTCACCCAGTGAATTTGTGGAATAACCTGCCACAGAGGGCAGTGGAGGCCAAATCAGTGGATGGACTTAAGAGAAAGATAGATACTCTAGGTGCTACTGGAATCAAGGGATATGGGGAGAAGGCAGGCACGGGTTACTGATTGTGGATGATCAGCCATGATCACAATTAATGGCGGTGCTGGCTCGAAAGGCCGAATGGCCCCCTCCTGCACCTATTTTCTATGTTTCCAGCTCCTAAATCTCGCTGCTCTACAGCACTTCCCAGGGCCCTGCCATTCACTGATCCAGGGCACAAGCCTGGCCAGATGTTTCAGAGCATTTTGGAAAAAGTTCCCATTTTGGGAACATAAATTATCTCTATAACTCTTCCCTCGACTGTTATATAGGACTGTGGATAGGCTGCATTTGAAGTGTTGTTTGTCATTCTGGTCACCCCATTACAGGAAGGATGTGGTGGCTATGGAGAGGTTCCACCAATACCCCTGGGAGCCGCTCCAGGCATCCTCTACTCACTGGGTCCAAAAAAAAACTTGTCCCCACTTCACCCTTAAACTTTACTCCTTTCATATTAAAACCATGCTCCCTCAGCTTTGACATTTCCACCCAGTGGAGATGTACCAGAATGCGGGTTGGATTAGACGGTATTGGCTGTCATGAAGGTTTGGACAAACCTGGATTGTTTTCTCTGGGTCGTCGAGGCTGAGTGGAGACCAGACAGAAGTAAATAAAATTATGAGAGGCATTGATAGGGTTAGAAATTTTACCCCAGGGTGAAAATGTCAAAGACGAGGGAGAATAGTTTTAATATGAAACCAGCGCCTTATAAAGCCTCAGCATTACATCATTTGTTTTATCTTCTAGTCTGAAAAATAATGCTAACCTTGCATTTGTGTTCCTTACTAGCGAATGAACCTGCAAGTTAATCTTTCGGGAATCCTGAACCAGCATTCCCAACACCCAATTCAGATTTATTGATCCTCTATTTAGAAAATAGTCTAAACATTTATTCCTTCTACCAAAGTGCATGACCGTACACTTTGCTGTGCTGTATTCCATCTGCCACTTCTTTCCCCAATCTGCCAACTTGCCCAAGTCCTTCTGCAAAGTCCCTGCTTCCTCAATACTACCTGCCCCTACACCTATCTTCATATTATCGCCAAACTTGGCCACAATGCATCAATTCCATCACACCGATCTTTAACATACAACATGGAAAGTAGTGGACTCAACACTGGCCCCTGTGGAATACCACACGTCACCGGCAGCCAACCAGAAAATGCATCCTTTATTCACACTCTTTGCCTTCTGACAGACTGCCCACCGTTACTACATGTTTGTACCTTGCCTCTAATACCACAGGCTCTTTTATAGTTGAGCAGCCTCACTTGCAGCACCTTATCAGAGGCCTTCTGAAAATCCAAGTTAACAACATCCTCTGCCTCGCCTTTATCTGTTCTGCTTGTTGCTTCCTCACAGAATTCCAACAGATTTGTCGGGCAAGATCACCCCTGAACAAAACAATGTTGATTTTGGTCTATTTTATGACATGCGGCCGAGTACCCTGAAAGCTTATCCATTATTGTACCGGTGCCAAAGAATGCCTCTCCAGCTTGTTTAAATGACTACCGACCGGTGGCCCTCACCTCGGTTGTCATGAAATGCTTCGAGAGACTAATCAAGAAGCACATCTGTGCCCTCCTTCCTCGCAACATGGACCCACTACAGTTCGCATACCGTCCGAACAGGTCCACGGATGATGCGGTCTCCCAGGTTCTGCACTCTCTCTCATCTGGACAGCCAGAAGGGGGGCTATGTGAGGATGCTGTTCATTGACTTTAGTTCAGCTTTCAATACCATAGTCCCCACCAGACTGGCTGAGAAGCTGCTGGAACTGGGGCTTAGCACCCCTCTGTGTGCCTGGGTCCTGGACTTTCTCACCGCCAGACCCCGAGTGGTCAGGATGGGGGAACACACATCCAGCCCCCTCACCCTGAACACAGGATCCCCCTAGGGTTGCGTCCTTAGCCCCCTACTGTACTCCCTGTACACACATGACTGTGTGGCCCGGTTCAGCTCCAACTCCATCATCAAGTTTGCTGATGACACTGTGGTGGTGGGCCGGATCTCCGACAACGATGAGAAGGCCTACCGGGAGGAGGTGGCTGATCTGGCACTCTTGTGTCAGGACAACAGCCTCCTCTTGAATGTCAAAAAAACTAAGGAGCTGATTGTGGACTTTAGAAGGGCTCAACATCCAAGGACGTACACGCCACTGGATATAAATGGGTCTACTGTGGATAGGGTGAGCAGCTTTAAATACCTGGGAGTTCACATCAAAGAGGATCTGACATGGACAACACACATTGCCGCACTGGTGGGTTAGGCAAAGCAGCGCCTTAGACAGCTGAGGAAATTCAGAGTGTCTCTGAGGATCCTTCAATGCTTCTACTCTGGGGCTGTAGAGAGCATCCTGTCCGGTAACATCACAGTCTGGTTTGGGAACAGCTCTGCCCAGGACAGGAAGGCCCTGCAGAGAGTAGTGCATTCGGCCTGTTCCAGCTGCTATGGTCAGGCAAGCGCCTCCGCTGTCACGCTGTGAAAACGGAGAGGATCAGACGGAGTTTCTTCCCACAGGCCATCAGGACTGTTAACTATTATAACTCCAGGGACTAAATTTTGCCTTCTCTGTATTAACTTTAATTTATATGCTGTAACTGTAATTCTTTTTTTGCACAATGCACAGGTATTGCCACTTTCATTTCACTGCTCATCGTGTATGTGTATGTGACAAATAAACTTGACTTGACTAATAATAATGGACTCTAAAATCTTATAGATCACTGAAGTCCGGCTAAAATTTCCTTTCTATTGCCTCGATCACTTCTTAAACGGTGGTTCCTAAAAGCTTTCCAAACCTCTAGCTTCCCGCCAATCTTTGCCATATTGTATGCCTTCACATTTGCTTTGATGCTGTCATTGAGGAGCGGTGTGTGGAGAAACCATCATCTATCCCTTTTCGCTGCCTTTCCCATCCAAACCTCCAGCAACCACCTCACTCTCATCAGTCCGAGTCACGATGAATTTTGGGAACTGACCAAGGGGAACACCGTTTCCTTCAATGATTCCTGTCACTGAAAGGTGGGCTGGGGTGTCCGGCAGTAGAACTGTGCACGTCCAAAATCCCCCACTCTCCTAGTCCACCTCTATCTACACACCCTCTCTTCAGGCCACTCCTTCCCCCTCTCTGGGACATTCCAATTCTCCTTTCACTCCCCACCCAGGGAACACTGACTGTGGACAGTGAGGGACACTGGTGTTAGTGGGAGATATCCGCGTGTATCTCAGTCCCCAGGGAACACTGACTGTGGACAGTGAGGGACACTGTGGGTCAGTGGGGAATATCTGGGTTTATCTCTGTCCTCAGGGAACACTAACAATTATTCATCTCAGCCAAGTTATTTTACTCATAATGACTAACTGAGGCCTAAGCACTGACCCTCTTGTCCCCGAGTCATCACAGCGCCTTACAAATGTCTTCTGTAATCCAACTACACACCATCTCACAACATTGTTGCAACACAGCTTGGTTTGGGAGCAGCTCTGCCCAAGACAGCAAGAAATTGCAGAGTTGTGGATGTTGCCAAGTCTGTTACGCAGACCTGATTCCCCACCATTGGCTCCATCTGCACTTCACACTGCCTCGGGAAAACAGCCAACATAATCAAGGACCTTTCCCACCCCGGTTATTGCTGCCTTACAGCGCCAGAGCCCTGGCTTCCATCCTGACTGCAGGTGCTGTCTGCACGGAGTTGGTAAGTTCTCCCTGTGAGCCAGTATGCTTTCCCCAGCCGCTCCGGTTTCCTCCCACTTTCCAAATACTTATAGGTTTGTTGGTTAATTTGGCTTCTGCAAAAATTGTAAATTGTCCCTAGTGTGTTGGTTACTGGTCACCGTGGACTCGGAGAGCCAACGGGCTTGTTTCCACACTGTATATCTATATTAAACCCCATGTGGAGACATAATGAACTGCAGATGCTGGTTCACAAAAAAAGACATAGTGTTGGAGTAACTTAGCGGGTGAGGCAGTATTTCTGGAGTGGTTCCCTCAATCAACCTCAATCCAAGGGGAATTGTTGTCCACTGCAGAATAAACTACTGTCCTCTCCAAAAGCTGGCTGCAAGGACAGGCGATAACGTATGAGGGGGCTTGGTACCTGAGGACGTGTCTCCCACTGGAACGGAAGACGGTTCCTGGGTAGATTCTCCAGTTGATGATCCCTGGGTCTGTTCCCCTGTGGAGATCGTGGGATCTGGAATGAAGGAACCGAGAGACGGTAGTGCGGCAACACCGCAACATGGCATCAAACTTAGAGATGTGTACAGCAATTCAAGGAGTGCCCATGTGGAGATATCAGCATCATCTAATATCCCATCACCCACTCTCCATCAAAAACGTTCTTCACTCCACGTGCCCCCTCCCACTCCCCTTTAGAGTCAGGGTGAATTTCAGGGATTGACCATAGAGCACAGAAACAGGTCCATCGGCCCACCTCGTTCATGCCGACTTATCTGTTAGTCCCATTTGTCCACATGTTGCCCATATTCCGGTAAAATGTTATTATCCATGCACATGACCAAGTGACTGTTAAATTTTGTTATTGTATCTGCCTCGACTATCTTCTCCGGCAGTTTGTTCCATACATCCACCACACTAAATGAAATGTTTGCCCATCATGCTCCTATTAAATCTTTCCCCTCTTATCTTAAATTTAAGTCCTGTGGTTCTTGCTTCCCCAACCCTGGATAAAAGGTGCTGTGCATTCACCCTATCAATTCCCGTCATAACCTAAAGCCTTCTTTACCACCCTATCTACTCGTGACTCCACTTTCAGGGAACTCTCTCATTCACTCTGTCGGTCCTGTCCAGTTTGACTTCCCAAAATGCAACCATGTAACGATCAAGGGGAAGAACCTTCCCTTTTATGAGCCAGGAAATGAGCATCTCCTGGTGTTTCAGTGAGAGAACATTTTGGCAACAAAGATTACAGCTCCATAGTTTTAAGAGAGTTATGAATTGGTCTGTCTGGACCTTGGGGGAAGTATTAAATTGGGGCAGGGTTCATTACAGCATTATTAGGCAGGAACTTGGGAGACTGAAATGGGGGCTGCTGTTGTTATGCAAGTCCAAATCTGACTTAGTAGTTTCACTGGGAAATGTCCATGTTCTCCGGAGATGCTGCTTGACCTGCTGAGTTAGACCTGCCAGCACTTTGTGTCTTTTGTAACTGTGTGGAGATGATAAAATTGGTGAAGGTGCGGATGGTGAGGAAGGTTGTCAACGTATTCAGCGGGATGTAGATTTGCGGGATGTAGATGTAGAAATGGGCAGAGAAACTGCAGATGGAATTTAATCCAAGTAAGTGTGAGGTGTTGCACTTTGGAAGCCCATATTTCTGGAAAAATTATGGAGTTAATAGCGAGACCCTTGAGACCATTGATGTGCAGAGGGGGTTTGGGGTCCAAGTCCATAACAACCTGAAAGTGGCAATGATCAAAAGGCATATGGTATGCTTGCCTTCATCGGTCAGGGCATTGAGTATCAGAGACAGTGGCTATCAAGGAGTCTTTTGTTTAGGCAAGTAGACATGCAATGAATAGAGGGATATGGATTACGTGCAGGCAGGGGAGATATGTTTAATGGCACGGATATTGTGGGACAATGGGCCTGTTCCTGTGCTTCATGCTCCCCACCACTAATACCTGAGCTTGCAGACCCTGCTGGATCACTGGTCAATCCTTGACTTGAGTCTCCACTCGTTGTTCCCTGGGGTTCCTGAGTTGTGTCTGACGGTGGATCTGGAAGAAGAGAATGGAGGCGGGAGAGGGAGGGTGAGAGATTAAAACAGAATGATCAGCTCATCAGGTGGGAAGTCGGCTGCAGACAAAGAGTCCGTGCAAACACCAAAAAATACCAACTCTCACAGGTCACGCGTCTTGCTTTCAACATTGCATCCTCCTCGAACAAGATCTATGCCTCGCTTCCGTGTGAAGCCAGGCTTTTGCAGAGTGCTCTCACACTCTCTCCCAGACTCTCTCTCTCCCCGACTCACCCTCTCTCTCTCCCCCACTCTCTCTCTCTCTGTTCCTCACTCTCTCTCTCTCTCACTCTCTCTCCCTCACTCTCCCTCACTCTCTCACACTCTCTCTCTCTCCCTCACTCTCTCTCACTCTCTCTCTCTCTCTCCCTCCCTCACCCTCTCTCTCTCTCTCTCTCTCTCTCCCTCACTCTCTCTCTCCCTCATTCTCTCTCTCCCTCACTCTCTCTCTCCCTGACTCTCTCTCCCCCTGACTCTCTCTCCCCCTGACTCTCTCCCTGACTCACTCTCTCCCTGATTCGGCCCATCGACTACTCCGCCATTTATTCATGGCTGATACTGTATATCGTTCCCTGTCAACCCTATTCTCTTTCTCCTCGAAACCTTTGTCCATCTTCGTAATCAAAAACTGTTAATCTCCACTTTAAAAATACCATCGTCTTGGAGATACCAATGTCCACAGCCTTCTGTGGCAATGAATTCAACAGATTCACCACCATCTGGCTAGATAAATCTTCCTCAGCTCGTATCTAAAGGTATGTCTCTTTATTCTGAGGCTGTGCCCATTGGCCCTATATTCTTATTCACAAAATGCTGGAGTAACTCAGCAGGTCAGGCAGCATCTCGGGAGAGAAGGAATGGGTGACTTTTCGGGTCGAGACCCTTCTTCAGACCCTATATTCTTTCAATACTGGAAACATCCTCTCCACATCCACTCTATCTAGGCCTCTCATTATAGGGTATACTTTGATGTGATCTCCCCCTCATCTTTCTAAACTCCAACGAGTACAGGCCCGATCTCCAATCACACATTCCCTCCTTACCGCCTGTTTATTTGTTCTACACTTGCTCGTTTCACACATTTCTACTTGCCCTTTCTTAGGAGGGGACAGCTTGGACCTGAGTGAGTGGGAAACGAGGGAACTGTCTTCTCCATAAAGGATGGAGGCAATGAGTGAGTCGGTGAGCTGGGTCAGAGGACATCTTGCACTTGAGGTGGGTCAGTGACAGGGTGGGGGCAATGGGTGAGTGACAGGGTGGGGGCAATGGGTGAGGTAAGTCAGTGACAGGGTGGGGGCTATGGGTGAGTGGGCCAGTGACAGGGTGGGGGCAATGGGTGGGTGGGTGAGCTGGGACAGGGGCCATCCTACACTTGTGTTGGGGTCAGTGACGGGGTGGGGGTCAGGCCCCCGTGGTTTGGCTCAGACAGTCGGTGTAGGACTGTGAACCAAGATGATCACCAGTGTTTGGAAAATTGCTGACTCAGCACTTGCCGGATTTTCCCAACAACCTCTCAGATGCATTACTGGGAACTGCGACGTACCTGTACAATACACCTTGTTACAGTAGAGTGTGAGTTCCAGTTGATAGACAAAGAAACCGCCGCAGTGTTTTACCTTGATCTCATGCTGTGTCTCACAGTGCTTTCCATGCCAGTTGAACCAGACTGTCCTGGTCACCTCCCCGTCTCCCACACTGGGATGGGGACCTGGAATGAAGTTTATAAACATTGTAAAATGTACCCGGTCCCACAGTGCTGCATGGGATGTGAATCTGGAACCGGTGTAACAGAGTGATCACAACCCACCGTCCGGTCTGACCTGCCTCAGTCAGTGGTGAGCTGCTGCCCTCACCCTCACCACCCACACTCCCCACGGCAGCACTGAGAACAGCTCCAGGTGGTGACACCCTGGGGTGCCGGGTCTGGGGTTATGGGGACAAGGCAGGAGAATGGGGTTGGGAAGGAGATATAGATCAGCCACGATTAAAAGGCGGAGTAGACTTGATGGGCCAAATGGACTGATACTGCTCCTATCACTGATGAACTTATGATGGGAAACACAATGATGGGTGCCGATGTGTCAGGGGCGGAGCTTCACCCGTCAGTGCCCATCAAGGGGCGGGGCTTCATCTGTCAGCACCCATCAGGGGCGGGGCTTCATCTGTCAGTGCCCATCAGGGGCAGGGCTTCACCTGTCAGCACCCATCAGTGGCAGGGCTTCACCTGTCAGTGCCCATCGGGGCGGGGCTACACCAGTCAGTGCTCATCATGGGCGGGGCTTCATCTGTCAGTGCTCATCATGGGCGGGCCTTCACCTGTCAGCACCCATCAGGGGCAGGGCTTCGCCTGTCAGTGCCCATCAGGGGCACTCTCCCCTCTTCTGACCCTCCCCGGCCATCCCCGAGCCCCAGAGTTGCAAACTCTGACCCTACCATTTAACCAGCCCGGGCTGGTCCCCGAGCAGTGATGGGTGGGAGCAACAGTCTCGGAAATCTTCCATCCGCCGGAACTGAAATAACAATCAGATAGTCAGCCCCTGAACTGAGGGAGTTTGTTCACCCAGAGAGAGACTGGCATTGGGCCGACTCTCAATATTCACTCACCGCAGGGATTCATTCATTTATTGCCCCCTCAACAGAGTCATGCAGCTTGTACAGTGCAGTAATGGCCCTTCAGTCCACAACGTCCAGGCTCACTCTTTTGTCAAATCCTATTTGCATGTATTTGGACCAAAGTGTGTGGTTCCCTATTTGACCATTTAAATGATCCTTACACATAATATTTGCACTGATTTGCATCTCATCCTTTGGGTGTGTTTTCTGGGTAATAAACCACTCCCTGTCCCATTACTGTCACTGATGATGATCCCAGTCTCTGTGTATCCACACTGTCCATTATTGTCACTGATGATCCCAGTCTCCCTGTATCCACACTGTCCCATTACTGTCACTGATGATGATCCCAGTCTCCCTGTATCCACACTGTCCATTATTGTCACTGATGATCCCAGTCTCTGTGTATCCACACTGTCAATTACTGTCACTGATGATCCCAGTCTCCCTGTATCCACACTGTCCATTACTGTCACTGGTGACCCCAGGGTTTCTATATCTTCTCATTGGCACATTACTGTCACTGATCGCCCTGCTCTCTATCCACTTTACCTCACTGGCCTGCATTTCCGATACTTTCTCAACATCATTGACTAATAGAATTATCTCTTTGTTTTACCTCTTAAATCTGTACCACCCCACTCTGTGGTTTTCATCATTCTTCCAGTCCCCACTGGTGCACTCAGTGCTGGTACAACCCGTGCTCCTCCAGGGCTGATCCAGGACGGTGTGGTTTACACACGGATCACCGAGTGTGGAGTCTGCGGCTGGGGGCACGATGATGGTTAGAGTTAATGTCCAGTTCATTCAAAGTCACACAGACTCTTGTACCCCCACCCACATCCACCAACCTCCGCTGTACTCTATGAAATATAACATCATCACCCAAATAAAGATCTCTGACAGTGTATTCCAGGTGGTCACTACTCTCTGGAGATGGCATCTGCCTTCTAACTCTCTTCCCCCCTCACCGTAAATATATACCCTCCAGTTTTGTCTGACTCTGAGGGGAAAGTTTCCTGCACTCTATATTCCTCATTAGTTTATAATATCCCATCTAAATTGCCTGAGCCACAGGGAAAATAGGCTTTGCCCCTCCATGGCGGATTTGGAGAGAGTACAGAAGGGTTTTTACCAGAATGTTCCCTGTATTTGAGAGTATTTAGCTGTAGGGGAGGTTGGACAGATTAGTTTTTCTCGAGCATCGGACCACAGCTGACAGGTGGCCTCATAGAGTCACAGAGTGATACAGCCTGGAAACAGGCCCTTCAGCCCAACTTGCCCACACCGGCCAACATGTCCCAGCTACACTAGTCCCACCTGCCTGTGCTTGGTCCATATCCCTCCAAACCTGTCCTATCCATGTACCTGTCTAACTGTTTCTTAAACGTTGGGATAGTCCCAGCCACAACTAAATCCTCTGGCAGCTTGTTCCATATCCCCACCACCCGTTGTGTGAAAAAGTTACCCCTCAAATTCCTATTAAATCTTTTCCCCTGTACCTTGAACCTATGCCCTCTGGTCCTCAATTCCCCTACTCTGGGCAAGAGACTCTGTGCATCTACTCTATCTATTAATGGAGTTAATAGCGAGACCCTTGAGACCATTGATGTGCAGAGGGGGTTTGGGGTCCAAGTCCATAACAACCTGAAAGTGGCAATGATCAAAAGGCATATGGTATGCTTGCCTTCATCGGTCAGGGCATTGAGTATCAGAGACAGTGGCTATCAAGGAGTCTTTTGTTTAGGCAAGTAGACATGCAATGAATAGAGGGATATGGATTACGTGCAGGCAGGGGAGATATGTTTAATAGACAATAGACAATAGACAATAGGTGCAGGAGTAGGCCATTCAGCCCTTCGAGCCAGCACCGCCATTCAATGCGATCATGGCTGATCACTCTCAATCAGTACCCCGTTCCTGCCTTCTCCCCATACCCCCTCACTCCGCTATCCTTAAGAGCTCTATCCAGCTCTCTCTTGAAAGCATCCAACGAACTGGCCTCCACTGCCTTCTGAGGCAGAGAATTCCACACCTTCACCACCCTCTGAATGGCACGGATATTGTGGGACAATGGGCCTGTTCCTGTGCTTCATGCTCCCCACCACTAATACCTGAGCTTGCAGACCCTGCTGGGTCACTGGTCAATCCTTGACTTGAGTCTCCACTCGTTGTTCCCTGGGGTTCCTGAGTTGTGTCTGACGGTGGATCTGGAAGAAGAGAATGGAGGCGGGAGAGGGAGGGTGAGAGATTAAAACAGAATGATCAGCTCATCAGGTGGGAAGTCGGCTGCAGACAAAGAGTCCGTGCAAACACCAAAAAATACCAACTCTCACAGGTCACGCGTCTTGCTTTCAACATTGCATCCTCCTCGAACAAGATCTATGCCTTGCTTCCGTGTGAAGCCAGGCTTTTGCAGAGTGCTCTCACTCTCTCCCAGACTCTCTCTCCCCGACTCACCCTCTCTCTCTCCCCCACTCCCTCTCTCTCTGTTCCTCACACTCTCTCTCTCACTCTCTCTCCCTCACACTCTCTCTCACTCTCTCTCTCTCTCTCCCTCACTCTCTCTCACTCTCTCTCACTCTCTCTCACTCTCTCTCTCTCTCCCTCCCTCACCCTCTCTCTCTCTCTCTCCCTCACTCACTAATGTAGATAAGTGTGAGGAATGTAGATAAGTGTGAGGTTATTCACTTTGGAAGTAAGAATAGAAAGGCAGATTATTATCTGAATGGTGTCAAGTTAGGAGGAGGGGGAGTTCAACGAGATCTGGGTGTCCTAGTGCATCAGTCAATGAAAGGAAGCATGCAGGTACAGCAGGCAGTGAAGAAAGCCAATGGAATGTTGGCCTTCGTAACAAGAGGAGTTGAGTATAGGAGCAAAGAGGTCCTTCTACAGTTGTACCGGGCCCTGGTGAGACCACACCTGGAGTACTGTGTGCAGTTTTGGTCTCCAAATTTGAGGAAGGATATTCTTGCTATGGAGGGCGTGCAGCGTAGGTTCAGTAGGTTAATTCCCGGAATGGCGGGACTGTCGTATGTTGAAAGGCTGGAGCGATTGGGCTTGTATACACTGGAATTTAGAAGGATGAGGGGGGATCTTATTGAAACATATAAGATAATTAGGGGATTGGACACATTAGAGGCAGATAACATGTTCCCAATGTTGGGGGAGTCCAGAACAAGGGGCCACAGTTTAAGAATAAGGGGTAGGCCATTTAGAACGGAGATGAGGAAGAACTTTTTCAGTCAGAGGGTGGTGAAGGTGTGGAATTCTCTGCCTCAGAAGGCAGTGGAGGCCAGTTCGTTGGATGCTTTCAAGAGAGAGCTGGATAGAGCTCTTAAGGATAGCGGAGTGAGGGGGTATGGGGAGAAGGCAGGAACGGGGTACTGATTGAGAGTGATCAGCCATGATCGCATTGAATGGCGGTGCTGGCTCGAAGGGCTGAATGGCCTACTCCTGCACCTATTGTCTATTGTCTATTGTCTATTGTCTCACTCTCTCTCTCCCTCATTCTCTCTCTCCCTCACTCTCTCTCTCCCTGACTCTCTCTCCCCCTGACTCTCTCCCTGACTCACTCTCTCCCTGATTCGGCCCATCGACTACTCCGCCATTTAGTCATGGCTGATACTGTATATCGTTCCCTGTCAACCCTATTCTCTTTCTCCTCGAAACCTTTGTCCATCTTCGTAATCAAAAACTGTTAATCTCCACTTTAAATATACCATCGTCTTGGAGATACCAATGTCCACAGCCTTCTGTGGCAATGAATTCAACAGATTCACCACCATCTGGCTAGATAAATCTTCCTCAGCTCGTATCTAAAGGTATGTCTCTTTATTCTGAGGCTGTGCCCATTGGCCCTATATTCTTATTCACAAAATGCTGGAGTAACTCAGCAGGTCAGGCAGCATCTCGGGAGAGAAGGAATGGGTGACGTTTCGGGTCGAGACCCTTCTTCAGACCCTATATTCTTTCAATACTGGAAACATCCTCTCCACATCCACTCTATCTAGGCCTCTCATTATAGGGTATACTTTGATGTGATCTCCCCCTCATCTTTCTAAACTCCAACGAGTACAGGCCCGATCTCCAATCACACATTCTCTCCTTACCGCCTGTTTATTTGTTCTACACTTGCTCGTTTCACACATTTCTACTTGCCCTTTCTTAGGAGGGGACAGCTTGGACCTGAGTGCGTGGGAAACGAGGGAACTGTCTTGTCCATAAAGGATGGAGGCAATGAGTGAGTCGGTGAGCTGGGTCAGAGGACATCTTGCACTTGAGGTGGGTCAGTGACAGGGTGGGGGCAATGGGTGAGTGACAGGGTGGGGGCAATGGGTGAGGTAGGTCAGTGACAGGGTGGGGGCAATGGGTGAGTGGGCCAGTGACAGGGTGGGGGCAATGGGTGGGTGGGTGAGCTGGGACAGGGGCCATCCTACACTTGTGTTGGGGTCAGTGACGGGGTGGGGGTCAGGCCCCCGTGGTTTGGCTCAGACAGTCGGTGTAGGACTGTGAACCAAGATGATCACCAGTGTTTGGAAAATTGCTGACTCAGCACTTGCCGGATTTTCCCAACAACCTCTCAGATGCATTACTGGGAACTGCGACGTACCTGTACAATACACCTTGTTACAGCAGAGTGTGGGTTCCAGCTGATAGACAAAGAAACCGCCGCAGTGTTTCACCTTGATCTCATGCTGTGTCTCACAGTGCTTTCCATGCCAGTTGAACCAGACTGTCCTGGTCACCTCCCCGTCTCCCACGCTGGGATGGGGACCTGGAATGAGGTTTATAAACATTGTAAAATGTACCCGGTCCCACAGTGCTGCATGGGATGTGAATCTGGAGCCGGTGTAACAGAGTGATCACAACCCACCGTCCGGTCTGACCTGCCTCAGTCAGTGGTGAGCTGCTGCCCTCACCCTCACCACCCACACTCCCCACAGCAGCACTGAGAACAGCTCCAGGTGGTGACACCCTGGGGTGCCGGGTCTGGGGTTATGGGGACAAGGCAGGAGAATGGGGTTGGGAAGGAGATATAGATCAGCCACGATTAAAAGGCGGAGTAGACTTGATGGGCCAAATGGACTGATACTGCTCCTATCACTGATGAACTTATGATGGGAAACACAATGATGGGTGCCGATGTGTCAGGGGCGGAGCTTCACCCGTCAGTGCCCATCAAGGGGCGGGGCTTCATCTGTCAGCACCCATCAGGGGCGGGGCTTCACCTGTCAGTGCCCACCAGGGGCAGGGCTTCACCTGTCAGCACCCATCAGTGGCAGGGCTTCACCTGTCAGTGCCCATCGGGGCGGGGCTACACCGGTCAGTGCTCATCATGGGCGGGGCTTCATCTGTCAGTGCTCATCATGGGCGGGCCTTCACCTGTCAGCACCCATCAGGGGCAGGGCTTCGCCTGTCAGTGCCCATCAGGGGCACTCTCCCCTCTTCTGACCCTCCCCGGCCATCCCCGAGCCCCAGAGTTGCAAACTCTGACCCTACCGTTTAACCAGCCCGGGCTGGCCCCAGAGCAGTGATGGGTGGGAACAACAGTCTCGGGAATCTTCCATCCGCCGGAACTGAAACAACAATCAGATAGTCAGCCCCTGAACTGAGGGAGTTTGTTCACCCAGAGAGAGACTGGCATTGTGGTCACTCTCAATATTCACCCATCAGGGGGATTCATTCATTTATTGCCCCCTCAGAGTCATGCAGCTTGTACAGTGTAGTAATGGCCCTTCAGCCCACAATGTCCAGGCTCACTCTTTTGTCAAATCCAATTTGCATGTATTTGGACCAAAATTCTTCTGTGCTTTCCCTATTTGACCATTTAAATGATCCTTACACATAATATTTGCACTGATTGCATCTCATCCTTTGGGTGTGTTTTCTGTGTAATAAACCACTCCCTATCCCATTACTGTCACTGATGATCCCAGTCTCCCTGTATCCACACTGTCCATTACTGTCACTGGTGACCCCAGGGTTTCTATATCTTCTCATTGGCACATTACTGTCACTGATCGCCCTGGTCTCTATCCATTTTACCTCACTGGCCTGTATTTCCGATACTTTCTCAACATCATTGACTAATAGAATTATCTCTTTGTTTTACCTCTTAAATCTGTACCACCCCACTCTGTGGTTTTCATCATTCTTCCACTGCCCACTGGTGCACTCAGTGCTGGTACAACCCGTGCTCCTCCAGGGCTGATCCAGGACCTGACCCTACCAATGTTGGGGGAGTCCAGAACAAGGGGCCACAGTTTAAGAATAAGGGGTAGGCCATATAGAACTGAGATGAGGAAAAACATTTTCAGTCAGAGAGTTGTGAATCTGTGGAATTCTCTGCCTCAGAAGGCAGTGGAGGCCAATTCTCTGAATGCATTCAAGAGAGAGCGAGATAGAGCTCTTAAGGATAGCGGAGTCAGGGGGTACCGGGAGAAGGCAGGAACGGGGTACTGATTGAGAATGATCAGCCATGATCACATTGAATGGCGGTGCTGGCTCGAAGGGCCGAATGGCCTCCTCCTGCACCTATTGTCTATTCAGTGTGAGAGACCAAGAACTGAGGCCAATCTGTCCGCATCCTGTCCTATTTCAATATTCCCCACTGCCAGATAATCTCCCATTGGATCCCGACCCCTATCCTCCCCGTCTCTCAAGGTACAGAATTTGAGAGCTCCACATCCCAGTCTTTAATCACTGCTCCTCTGTGATAACTGACAACCTGATCTTCCATCATGTCCTCACCCCTCCTCCTCCCTCACTGACTGGGTTTGATTGAATTATTTCCTCACGTTACCTGTTGAATCTGTACCATCCTTCAGCAAGGTTTTTATCAGACTTCCATTGGCCTTTTGTGCACTGAGTGTTGGAACAATCTGTGCTCCTCCAGGGCTGATCCAGGACGGGGTGGATTACACACGGGTCACTGCCTACAGAGTCTGTGGGTGGGACACAAGATGATGGGTAGTGTTAGTATAATGTCCACTTGCCTTCACCCAGCCTCTGATACACCCAGCTGCACCTCCACCGATCTTGGAGCAGAAAATCTTCAGTTTTATTCTTCAAGCAGCAGATCGACCACCCTGAATAAAAGCCTCACATACGCCACATTTCAAAACGTTGCCCCATTGCTGTCCCCATCTATTAACTTGATGTTGCAGATATATTGGTCTGATACAGTAAATCTTGCATTTATATAGCACCAGTGAAACTCTCTGGCTGCACTGGAGCATGTTAGTGAACTGCATGAGGGGTTTGGCTGCTGTTGTAATGTGGGAAGTCCAGCAACCAATTACTGAAGAACTATGTTTCCACAAACAGTTGATCAATAATGTGTTGTCCAAGATACAAGGAACTGCAGATGTTGGATCACAAACAAAGCACAAAGTGCTGGAGTAACTCAGCAGGTTAGGTAGCATCTCTGGTGATCATGGAAGTGTGACACTTTGGACTGGGATCCTTTTGAAGAAAGGTCCTGACCCGAAACGTCAGAAATCCATGTTCTCCAGAAACGCTGCTTGACCTGCTGAGTTACTCCAGCACATTATGTCTATTATGTGCTGTCATCATGTTCAGGCCCGAACATCGCCACCCATCTCTCCCCTGCACCCCTCTGTCTCTCCTCCACTCTCTCCTTTTACTAACACTCCTCCCTTACAATCCACTTCTAACCCCTCCCTTTTCTCCCTTCCCCTCAGGGGAATGAACCACTTCTGAAGCCTGACGTCCTTCAGTGAAGGAAGTCTGCTGCCCGATAGCCAGGTCTGTGCCTCCTCCCAGCAAAACAGTGGCCCAGCCGGTGAGGCTGCTGCCCCCACACAGTGGCTCAGCCATGAGGCTGCTGCCCCCACACAGTGACCCAGCCAGTGAGGCTGCTGCCCCCACACAGTGACCCAGCCAGTGAGGCTGCTGCCTCCACACAGTGACCTAGCCGGTGAGACTGCTGCCTCCATACAGTGACCCAGCCATGAGGCTGCTGCCTCCACACAGTGGCCCAGCCAGTGAGGCTGCTGCCCCCACACAGTGGCCCAGCCAGTGAGGCCGCTGCCTCCACACAGTGGCCCAGCCAGTGAGGCTGCTGTCTCCACACAGTGGCCCAGCCAGTGAGGCTGCTGCCTCCACACAGTGACCCAGCCAGTGAGGCTGCTGCCTCAGCTCCACATCTCCGATCTTATCGCAGCTTCTGGTGCTCTCTAAGTGGAGGCTGCATGATCTGGTCACTATTTGCATCCCCCAGATATTTGGTTTGTCTCTCATGCGCCAAACACCAGGATGTTGTGTGGCCACCATGCAATGCCCCAAGTGTCTAGATTAGTACTAGAGTTTGGGGGCAGTGGATGGGAATGTGGTGATAATAATTTTGGATCAGAATAGGATTGGTGTAAATAGGTTGGCTTATTCTGTGGGCCAATGCTACAGGTTCTGTGCTCCGAGTTCAAGTTTCCCACCCCAGTCATTCCTGCTTCTCCCCGTTCCATCGTGGTGGCTGTGAGGGGGGGGGGGGGGGGTGGGACATTGGTGGGGGAGAGGGGGGTGGAATGTGTGGAGAGGCAGTGGGTCGGCTGGGAGGGGTTGGAATTTCTCCGGGTATGGTGGGTGGGGTTTGGCAGGGGGTGTTGGGGATGTGGGTGCTCAGCGCAGGATGGGATGGGGTGGGACACAAGGCAGGAGTGGGAAGGAAAGGGGGTTAGGGGGGTGTGATAGTCGGGAGGGGGGTGTGGGTCCACCCTGTCCTGGGGGAATTATTACTCTCAATGGAACAATGAAAGGAGCCGTCAGCCCGAGGGGCTGTGACAAATCAGGGTGCAAGGGTAGGGGGCTCAGATTGGTGCTCCGTGGTCAGGCGGTAGGGGCAGGTTGTCTAGAGCCAGGTTCTCTGCCTGAGACATCCTGCCCAGCTTCGGTGGTCACCCTCAGCTAGAGCGTGAGTGTGTGGGATGCACCATTCAATGTGGGGCAGGGGAGGGGTGACCATGGCAGACAGGGTCAGTTCACCAGGTGGGGGGTGAGTAACGGTACCGGGGGTGGGAGTAGACAGGGTATTGGTCCAGGTATTCTAGTTGGGAGTATGTGACCCCGACTGTGGACAGGTCACACGTCGGTCATGGGGAAGGGGACAGGGAGTGGGGGTACAGGTCATTCACAGGCTGGAGGTCACAGGTCACTCCAGGAAGGCGAGGTCCAGACACAACAGCTTGATCAGACTGTGGGAGAGGGAGATCTGAGTGAGGGAAGCACTGACCACGGACAGCAACATTCAGCCCTGTGTGTGGGCTGATGACTCGGGACATCCCAGAGTTTACTCCCTCCCCCCCATTCCTCACAAGCCCCACCCCCACCCACACTTTATCAACATGGAGAGCAATATACCTGCACAATACACACTGTAATGTCCGGGTGTCGGCTTCAGAAGATACACAAAATAACCATCACAGTTTTTGATTGTGATCTCCTGATGCTTGCGGCAGGTGTGTTCATTGCGGTTGTCTTGAATCCAGGTGAAACAGACTGTCCTGGTCACCTCCCCGTCTCCCACACTGGGATGGAGACCTGCAATGAGGTTTATAAACATTGTAAAATGTACCCGGTCCCTCAGTGCAGCAGGGAATGTGAATCTGGAGCCAGTGTAACACAGCGATCACAACCCAGTCAGTCTCAGTCTCAATCAGTGGTGAGCTGCTGCCCTCACCCTCCCCACCCACACTCCCCACAGCAGCACCTGCTCCACGAGACCCTGTGGGTCACTGGGCTCTCGAATGGACACACAGACCCACCCCTGATCTGCCTAGCCTCAGGCTGATTGGCCATTAAACATCGCAAAGTCTTCAACTTTCACACATATTTACAGACACAAACATTGAAATTATACAAATCCTATTCAAATAAAATCAGAATATTAAAACAAACAAAGTCAGGTTTTGCAAAAAGTTAATTTGATTAACTTAAAGCAGCGGTCTTGTTGCAACTGTGCAGTGTGTTGATGAGGCCACACCCTGGCCACGCTCTCATCTCACGACTATCATCAGGAAGAAGGTGCAGGAGCCTGAAAAATGCGACCTCCAGGTTCAAGAACAGCTTCTTCCCAGCAACTATCAGGCTCTTGAACACTGCACAACACTAACCTCAGCAACCACGATCTTCTATCGATTGTGTCTTTGGTTGCACTACAGACTTTGGTATTTGCTCTATTACAGTTACCTGGAGTTGTAGTTATTAATACATTGTATTTTTTATTATTCTATTTTATCTGTAGAGCTGTAGAAATCTGGATCACTCTGACCTTTGCTAAAGTAACAGAGTGCACCAGTTGTACATTCTCGTCCACCTACCATGTAACCAGCCGGGACTCCACGCAGAGCAGCGATGGAATGGAACTGCACTCTCAGGAATCTTCACGTTGTCATAACTGAAACAACAAGCAGAGAGTCAGCCCCCGACTGAGGGAAAGATTAGCGACTGGGGTCTACACCATCGCACCATCCAATATAGGTCCAGTGCCAGGAAACCCTTTTTTCCGTTTACAAAATCTCTCTTCCCTTCCTGCAGAATGTGGGAGTTTCTTTTCCCTGTATTCCATTCCCTGTCCCACAATGGGGGCTGATACTATCAATCTAACATGCCTTATTATCTTCCAGTTACTTAATATATAACAGTAAGTTGCCAATCGGCCCATCGCGATCATACTGGCCCTCACAAAAGTTGTCCTTTCAGCCCTCTGCCCCCTCTCCGAAATTCGTCTTTTGGCCATCTGGACCAATCGCAAACGCCTCCAATAGGTCCATATCCTTCTGTGTCTTGCCTGTTCACATACTTGTGTAAACAAATCATAATTCCCATGATTGGTTCTGATTCTACCACCCTCTCTGGCTGCACATCCACTCTGCGTGGAAGAACCAAGCATTACAAGTCATACCCTCTTGCCAGTATAAAGGTCAACCAAATGAACACACAAATGATTCCTCTATCTTGTTTTCACTGCTTTACACATATTGAAAAAGGGATCGGGGGAGACCAATGGGCCCATCTGGATGATGCCAGCTCCTGGTGCAGGAACCCCATCATTTCCATTCCTCCCTCATTAGTCCCCTTCAGCCCTGCAACTTATTCTCTTTCACACAAGCTATTCAATTCACTTTTCATAGAGTCATATATCATGGAAACGGCACTTCAGCCCAACCTGCCCACACTGGCCAGCATGTCCCAGCTACACTGGTCCCACTTGCTCACGTTTGGCCCGTTATCAATGTATATTTAATATAAATTACTTAATATAAATCTTGTACAGGTGCAAGCTGTATTGAAGGGAGCTGATTGGGCAAAGAGAAGCTGGCCATGCTGATTGAGGAATCTAGGAACAGAGTCAATCCTTTCAGGGGTGGGTCGGAAGAGATCTAAATGGAGACGGAGGTATAATATTTGTAACTTTCTCCTGCAAATCAAATTAAAATTGGAGGAATAGTGGAAGCGAAGGTGGTTATCTAATAACAAGATCATTATGAGCCGGCCGTCTTCGGAGGCTGCGGGAGCGGCTGCGACTCGCCTTAGGCTCGGGCCGCTGCGGACCATCCGGCGCGGCCTGCAACCACAACAGCCTGACTGCGGGAGAAGACGGCAGGAGAAGGGAAATACATTGTGGCCTTCCATCACAGTGAGGAGAGGACTGGAGGAGACTCACTGTGATGGATGTTTCTTTGATGGATGTTTCTTTTTTTGTGTGTTTTTGGGGTTGTGTAATTTTAATGCCTATTTAGTGCTTTTGTTGTTGGACTGTGGGTGACTGAATTTCGTCCAATTTGGATGACAAATAAAGCTATCTTGAATCTTGAATCTTGAATTATCAACTGGGTCAATGAGCCAAGCAACAGCAGATAGATATTAATGCAGATAAATGCGAGGTGTTGCATTTTAGTAAGACAAGCCAGGCAGGACTTACACAGAGAGACTGAGGGGTACAGGTATATAATTCCAATGAAGTGGCGATACAGGTAGACCAGGAAATAAAGAAGGTGGTGACACAAGACACTGCAGATGCTGGAATATAGAGCAAAAATACAAAGTACTGGCCAAATCAGTGGGCCAGGCAGCACCGTTGAATAAATGGACAGAAGACGATTTGGATGAGGCCCCTACAGACTGATTGGAAAGCTGTAAAAGAGGTGAGGGTGGGGGCGGGACAAAGCCTGGCAAGTGAAAGATGGATGCAGGTGAAGGGTGGGAGATTGGCAGATGGAAGAAACACTCAGCAGATTGAGCAAAGAGAAATAGATTAAACGTTTCAAGTTAAGACACTTCATTCAAAAAGTGCAAGTTAAAACCTTTGCATATTGATAAACTTTTTAGAATGTGGAAAGACAGCAGTCAATTTCGAGAGTGCATCGCCCACAAACTGCAACAGGATGTCGAACAATAATGTGTTTAATGACAATAACAGGACAATACCACAAAGGCAGAACTCTTGCAGTTTACTTGGAGCATGGCTGGGGTGTTCAGTAGAGCTCCTCTCCTTGAGCAAAGCTGACTCGGCACTGATGTGGAAATCAG
Source organism: Rhinoraja longicauda (assembly GCF_053455715.1). Lineage (NCBI taxonomy): Eukaryota > Metazoa > Chordata > Chondrichthyes > Rajiformes > Arhynchobatidae > Rhinoraja > Rhinoraja longicauda. The sequence continues at coordinate 143,340 of NW_027601355.1, read as the reverse complement.
CCTAATGTCAGTCTGAAGTCTCTGACGCACCAACCAGACACAGGGGATGGGAGTACCGAGGATGCTGGCAGCAATTCCAGAAGGGACAGGAGCAATAATGGTTGTGTGAACAAACTGAAGGGAGAGACATGGGTCTGCTGGGTGGACGAAGCAGGGACTGGGGCAGAAACAAAATGTTCCGTTGGCAAGTATTAATTGATATTTGTTTAATGCAGTAGAGATTCACCAGGATATTTTTAAGGCAGAGATAAATAGATGGATTCTTGATTAGTACGAGTGTCGGGGCTTATGGGGAGAAGGCAGAAAAATGTAGTTCAGAGGGAAAAATAGTTCAGCCATGATTGAATGGCAGAGTAAACTTGATGGGCCGGATGGCTTCATTCTGCTCTATCACTTATGAACTTGAATCAAGGACAAGTCGCACCCTGGCCACCCTCTTTTAAATCAAGGACGAGTTGCACCCTTTTCCTCTTCTCCCCTCTCCTATCAGACAAAAGGTATAGAAATGTGAAAACGCACACCTCCAGATTCAGGGACAGTTTCTTCCCAGCTGTTATCAGGCAAGTGAACCATTCTACCACAACAAGAGAATAGTCCTGAACTACTATCTACCTCATTGGAAACCTTACTGGCTTTATCATCGGACCTTACTGGCTTTATCTTGCACTAAATGTTATTCACGTTATTCCCTCTATCATGTATCTGTACACTGTGGATGGCTCAATTGTAATCATGCATTGTCTTTCCGCTGATTATTTAACACATAACAAAAGCTTTTCACTGTACTTCGGTACACATGCCGATAAACTAAACTCAACGCAACTCAGAATGTTACTTGGGCTTGAGGACTGAGTTATCGGGAGAGGTTGGATAGGTTGGGACTTTTTTCTTTGAAGCATTGGTGGCTGAGGAGTGACCTTATTGAGGTGCACAAGAACATGAGGGACACGGACAACACTCAGTCTTTTTTCCCCAGGGGAGATAATTCTAAACCGAGAGGCCTTACCATGAATTAAAATCCTAAATTGTGGTGAAGCCATATTTGAGGGTCTGAGAGAGGGACTCGCTCAAGTTGATCGGAGAAGATTGTTTGCAGGAAAAGGAACGTCAGGAAAGTGGGATGTTTTTTAGTGTGCTGACAAGAGATCAGGACATGCACGTCCCTGTTAGAGTGAAGGGCAAGACAGGCAAACATAAGAAACTTGGTGTTTGAGGGAAATTGAGGCTTTGGTCAAGATTCAGAAGGAGGCATGGGAATGTTTTGGCAGCTGGGATCTAGTGCATCCCTGGAGGAGTTTTAAGAACTAAGAAGAAAATTTAAAAAGGATATCAGAATGGCAAAAAGGGGCCAGGAGATAGCTCTTGCAGATAGCATTAAGGACAATCCGAAGAGATTTTATAAATACACAAGACAAAAAAGGGTAACTGGAGAGTGTAGGACCCCTCTGGAATCAAAGCGGTCAATACTGTGTGGAGACACAGATGGCTAAGGTCCTCAATTAGTATTTCTCCTCTGTTTTTACAGAGGCGAAAGACAGGAGGACGGCAGTCAATGGAAGTAAATTGAGAGCAGCCAGTATGACCGTCAAATAGATGCTTAAGGTCTTAACGGGTATCAAGGTAGACAAATGTCCCGGACCGGATCAGATATACCTGAGAACACTGTGGGAAGCCAGAGAGGAAATTGTGGAAGCCCTGGCTGAAATTTATGAGACATCATTAAATATAGGAGAGGTGCTGGAAGACTGGACAGTGGCAAACATTGTGCCTCCATTTACGAAAGGCTGCAGGGAAAAGGCTGGAAACTATACGCCAGTGATCAACAACTCGCTAACGCTGCAGTCATCAACTCGCTAACGCTAACGCTACCGCTAACGCTAACAGCTGCCTGGCTGCCTGGCTACCTCCTCTGCCTGCACGTCCTCAGCTCCCTATTTAACCCTTAGGCTGCTCAGCTTCTTCGGTCCTCATAGGCCTTGCTCTGGATCAGCCTGTTGTGCCTGCTGTGACGTTTTGATCTCTCCGGGCTCTATGCTCCTTCGCTCCTGCCTGGCATGGCACGGAAGTACTTCGCTGTGAGGCTGCTCCAGCTCAACAACCACTCCACGGCGACCCAAATACATCCACAGAGGCTCCGGTCACAAGTTTGTCTACTCCCAGACCGGTCACTCCATCCCTGCACTCTGGTCAGCTGATCGGACTTCCACTCGTCCATTACGTCATCACAACAACGCACACGAGCGTGCCCCCTGTCTACAAGCCCTGGCTAAATCACCCGTGTCCATCCACACCACACAAAGCAACATGAAGCTCACTGCTCAACATCCGGTCCCTCAACAATAAAAGCCACATTCTAAATGACTTCATCCTGGAAAATAAACTGGACTTCCTCTGTCTGACTGAAACCTGGCAACAACCTCTGGATTACCTCCCACTCAACCTCACTACACCCAACGGATACTCCTACATCAATAAACCACGCTCGGAGGGCCGAGGTGGTGGGATTGCCGTAATTCACCGACAGGACTTCAAGATCAACCTCATCTCCATCTCATCTGCTCCTTCATTTGAACACCTGGCTTTCAAACTCTCTGGCCACACAAAATTAGTCATGGCAGTTGTCTACCGCCCTCCCAAACCACACCCATCATTCCTTTCTGACTTCTCTGACTTTCTGACCCAGTTCTGTTCTCTCTCCCCCTCAATCCTCCTCCTCGGTGATTTCAACATCCATATGGACTCCACTGACTCCACAATAACCGCTGACTTCACTGAAATACTCAACTGCTTTAACCTCACTCAACACGTCAATTTTCCCACCCATAACCGTGGGCACATTCTGGACCTTGTCTGCTCCACTGGACTAAATCTACATCACCTCTCTGGCTCCGACCCCACCCTCTCTGATCACTTAGCCATCACCATGTCTGTCAACATTCCCACCCCAGCTCCAAAACAAAAACGCAAAATCAACTTCCGTAAGCTGAACTCTGTTTCACCTACCTCGCTCTCATCCTCCCTCTCGGAAATAATGTCCACCTCTCCCTTCGTTGACCTCCACAGCCCCTCTGACCTCACTGACTACTACAACCGCACTCTCTCCTCCTGCCTCGACCAGCTTGCACCTATAAAAACCAAAACAGTTTCCTTCACCCACTCTGCTCCCTGGTTTACCCCTGAACTCCGCGTGATGAAAACTCATGCCCGCCAACTTGAAAGACTCCGCAACAAAACAGGTCTCACAATTCACTCCCAAGCCTACAAAGACCACATGCAGCACTACAAAGATGCCCTCTCCCGTGCCCACTCCACCTACTACTCTCAAATAATTCACTCTGGCTCCGGAAACCCAAAAACACTCTTCTCTACAATAAACAAACTCCTCAGCCCCCTGGACACCATCTCCCAATCATTCACAGTTGACAAATGCACCACTTTCCTTTCATTCTTCCAAAGCAAAATAGACAACATCTACAGCACCTTAACCACCAACGCACCTGCTCCCCCTCAAACCACCTGCCCCCCCTTATCCTGTCAGCCCCTGCCTCAATTCTCCCCAATCTCCACCACCGACCTCTCTGACCTCTTCACAGGAATAAAAACTGCCACCTGCTCTCTGGACCCCATCCCCTCCAGCTTTGTCAAGGCCTGCCTTCCTGCTCTCTCTCCACTTATCACTGCAACAATAAACTCCTCCCTGTCCACTGGCATCGTCCCGCCATCCCTCAAAATCGCTGCTGTCACCCCCATTCTGAAAAAACCTGGTCTAAACCCTGACACCCCAAACAACTTCAGACCAATCTCCAACCTACCCTTTCTGTCCAAAGTTTTGGAACGTGCTGTAGCTTCCCAACTCAAATACCACCTCTCTACCAATAACCTGTATGAAACTTTCCAATCTGGATTCCGCTCAAACCACTGTACTGAAACTGCGCTCCTCAAAATCACAAACGACATTCTCCTCTCCTCCGACGCTGGCAACCTCAACATCCTCATCCTACTTGACCTCAGCGCCGCCTTGACACCATAAATCACTCCATTCTCCTCACCCGACTTGAAACCTCCCTTAACATCACCGGCACAGCCCTATCCTGGTTCAAATCTTACCTCTCTGACAGACACCAGTTCATCTCCATTAACAACTGTAAATCCCCCACCGCTCCCCTCCCCCAAGGTGTCCCCCAAGGCTCAGTCCTTGGCCCCCTCCTCTTCATCCTCTACCTGTTCCTCCTTGGTCAATTAATCTGCCGTCATGGTCTCAACTTCCACTGCTTCGCCGATGATATCCAGCTCCTCATCTCCACCAAGTCAATCTCCCCCACCACACACTCTACACTGACAAACTGCATCACTGAAATAAAATCTTGGCTTCAATCAAATTTCCTCAAACACAATTGCAACAAATCTGAAATCATCATCATTGGTCCAAAAACGCTCACCAAATCCACCCAAAACTTCATCCTCAACATTGATGGTCTCCCAGTATCCACCTCACCTCACATCCGGAATCTTGGAATCATCTTTGATCAAGCCCTCTCCTTCGACAAACACATCAAACACATCACAAAGACAGCCTTCTTCCACCTCAAAAACATTGCCCGTCTCCGTCCATCCCTCTCCTCCACAGCTGCAGAAACCCTCATCCACGCCTTCATCACCTCCCGTCTGGACTACTGCAACAGCCTCCTCTATGGCGCACCCTCAAAAATCATCAGTAAACTTCAATACATTCAAAACTCCGCTGCCCGTCTACTCACCCACACCCCGATCCGTGACCATATCACCCCCGTCCTTTATAAACTCCACTGGCTCCCCATCCCCCAGAGAATCCAGTACAAAATCCTCCTCATAACCTACAAAGCCCTCCATAACCTGGCCCCATCCTACCTGACCGACCTCCTCCACAGGCACACTCCCACCTGCACCCTCCGCTCTGCTGCTGCCAATCTCCTATCCCCCCACATCCGGACCGAACTCAGATCCTGGGGGGACAGGGCTTTCTCCATCGCTGCTCCCACCCTATGGAACTCACTACCCCAAAACGTTAGAGACTCCTCCACACTCACCACATTCAAAACATCGCTGAAGTCTCACCTGTTCAGTACTGCCTTCAACCACTGAAGGTCACCTCACCTTCTGTCTCCTTTCTCTGTTCGTTTATTTATTTACTTATTTATCTATTTATTAATTTCCCTATGTTCTCTAAATCTCTGTAAAGCGTCTTTGAGTATATGAAAAGCGCTATATAAATAAAATACATTATTATTATTATTATTATCTTAACACTTCTGTTGTTACTAGTGAGTATTTCTGAGTGATAGGATATGTATGCATTCAGATCGACAAGGGCTGATTCGCAAGTCAGCATGGTTTTGTATGTGGGAGGTCGTGTCTCACAAATATGAATGATTTTTTTGAGGATGTGACCAAAAAGGATGATGAGGGCAAAGTTGTCGATGTTGTATCTATGAACTTCAGCAGAGCATTTGACAAGGTTCCATGTGGTAGACTGGTCTGGAAGTTTAGATCACATGGGATCCAAGGATAGAAAGCTGAATGGATGGAAAAGTGGCTTCATAGAAGGAAGCAAAGAGTTGCTGGTGAAAGGTTCTTTCTCAGACTGGGAGGTCTGAGACTAGTGGTGTGCTTAAAGGATCGGTGCTGTGCCCATTACTGTTTGTCAGTTGAATCAATTATTTGGAAGAGAACTTTCATGGCAATATTGCAGATGATACAAAAGTGGGCGGTTTTGCAGATTGTGAAGATAGATGTCAAAAATTGCAGCTGAACCTCGATCGGTTTGCCAGGTGGGCGAAGGAATTAATACAAAGCAATGCGAGGTGTGGCATTTTGAGAAATCTAACATGAGCTGGACCTACAGAGTGAATGGTCAAGTCAAGTCAAGTCAAGTCAAATTTATTTGTCACATACACATACTCGATGTGCAGTGAAATGAAAGTGGCAATGCCTGCGGGTTGTGCACAAAAATAATTACAGTTACAGCATATAAATAAAGTTAATAAGTTACTAAACATAGCACAAAAAGTGTCGACAAAAATTTAGTCTCTGGGGTTATCAAAGTTGACAGTCCCGATGGCCTGTGGGAAGAAGCTCCGTCTCATCCTCTCCGTTTTCACAGCGTGACAGCGGAGGCGTTTGCCTGACCGTAGCATCTGGAACAGTCCGTTACTGGGGTGGCAGGGGTCCCTCATGATCTTGCTTGCTCTGGATCTGCACCTCCTGATGTATAGGTCCTGCAGGGGGACGAGTGTAGTTCCCATGGTGCGTTCTGCCGAATGCACCACTCTCTGCAGGGCCATCCTGTCCTGGGCAGAGCTGTTCCCAAACCAGACTGTAATGTTGCCGGACAGGATGCTCTCTACAGCCCCAGAGTAGAAGCAATGAAGGATCCTCAGCGACACTCTGAATTTCCTCAGTTGTCTAAGGTGGTAAAGGCGCTGCTTAGCCTTACCCACCAGTGCGGCAATGTGCGTTGCCCACGTCAGATCCTCTGCGATGCGGACTCCCAAATATTTGAAACTGCTCACCCTATCCACAATAGACCCATTTATCTCCAGTGGCGTGTACGTCCTTGGATGATTAGCCCTTCTGAAGTCCACAATCAGCTCCTTTGTTTTAGTGACATTCAAGAGGAGGCTATTGTCCTGACACCAGAGTGCCAGACCAGCCACCTCCTCCCGGTAGGCCTTCTCATCGTTGTTGGAGATCCGGCCCACCACCACAGTGTCATCAGCAAACTTGATGATGGAGTTTGAGCTGAACCTGGCCCTACAGTCATGTGTGTACAGGGAGTACAGTAGGGGGCTAAGGACGCAGCCCTGGGGGCTCTAGGGAGTGTTGTTGAACAAAGGGATCTAGGAGTGCAGGTGTATGGTTCCTTGAAGGTGCAGGCACAGGTAGATAGGGCGGTCAAAAAGGCTTTTGGCACATTGGCTTTCATCAATCAGAGTATTTAGAGTTTGGGAGGTTTTGTTGCAGTTATAGATGACATAGGTGAGGCCACATTTAGAGTATTGTGTTCCGTTCTGGGCACCTTGAATCCGTTAGCCTTAAGAGCTAAATCTAACTCTCTCTTGAAAACATCCAGTGAATTGGCCACCACTGCCTTCTGTGGCAGATAATTCCGCACATTCACAACTCTCTGGGTGAAAAAGATTTTCCTTATCTCAGTCCTAAGTGGCCTACCCTTATTCTAAAACTGACCCCTGGTTCTGGAAACCCCAAAATTTGGAACATTTTTCCTGCATCTAGCTTGTCCAATCCTTTAAGAATTTTATATGTTTCCACAAGATCCCCTCTCAGCCTTCTAAATTCCAGTGAATATAAGCCCAGTCGATCCATTCTTTCATTATATGTCAGTCCCGCCATCACGGGAATTAACCTGGTGAACCGAAGCTGCACTCCCTCTGTAGCAAGAATGTCCTTCCTCAAATTAGGAGACCAAAACTGCACACAATATTCCAGGTGTGGTCTCACCAGAGCCCAGTGCAACTGCAGTAGGACCTCCTTACTCCTAATCTCAAATCCTCTTGCTATGAAAGCCAACATGCCATTTGCTTTCTTCACTGCCTGCTTTACCTGCAAGCTTACTTTCAGTGACTGGTGTACAAGAACATCCAGGTCTAGTAGCCCCTCCACCTTTCCTAATCTGACAACATGCAGATAATAATGTGCCTTCTTGTTCTTGCCACCAAAGTGGATAACCTCTCATTTACCCACATTATACTCCATCTGACCACTCACCCAACCTATCCAATTCAACCCGCAGCCTCATAGTATCCTCCTCCCAGCTCACCCTGTCACCCAGCTTTGTGACATCCACAAACTTGGGGATGTTACATTTAATTCCTTTGTCTAAATTGTTAATGTATACTAGACCAAGTGGACCTGTTGGGCCCAAACCTCTCCTGCATTGGTGCAGCACCCTCTCCTCCCCCCTCCACCTCCCCCCTCTCCTCCCAAGGTGGAGAGGGGGTGTAGGGGGAGAGGGGGTGTAGGGGGGGAGGGGGTGTAGGGGGAGAGGGGGTGTAGGGGGGGGGGGGAGAGGGAGGAGAGGAGAGGGTGCTGCAGTAATGCAGGGGAGGTTTGGTCTAGTAATCAATACATTTCCTGAAACATAGGTGTCATCACTGCTGTATTCCATTTCTCTAATTTTAGGCTTTGGCTGTGGTTCCCTAACACCACATTCCCACAATCCACATCCCTATTCACTAGTTATTAGCCGGGGTGGGAGCTGCTTTACGTCCTCGTCGTCCACCCTGGGTAGTTCTACAGAACTGGCAACATTTGCAGCAAAGCGTCAACTACGGTTCTCTGAAACACCAATTGCCACTTTTGATTGTTGTAGTTGACATACGAAATAAGTTATTAGCCCTCACTATTTCTTCCCCGACAATACCATTGTCTTAAGCTGAGAGGGGAGAGATTTAAGAGGGACAGAGACAACCTTTTCAGTCAGAGGGTAGTCAGTATCTGGAATGAGCTGCCAGAGGAAGCTATGGAAGGGAATACTAAAAAGGACTTTGAAAGACATTTAGACAGATATACGAGCAGGAAGAGCTTAGAGGGCTTTGGGCCAAATGCAGGCAAATGGGACTAGGCCACTATACCTACTTGATCGGCGTGGACAAGGTGGGTGAAGGGCCTGTTACTGTACCGTACACCTCTGGAAATAAAGACAATGAACTGGGGCCACAGTTAGATGTGGGCTTATGGCAGTGGTCATGTCTTAATGTTGGGAGGAGAAGCTGCTGAACTTTGCCAGACAGAGGTTTCATAGGAGACCTAAAATACAAAGATGCCCAGGCACTGATGATTGGGAATTTCAACAGCATTTTCACCAACTGGGATACCACTGCATGGAAGGGGAGAGATGCAGAAGTATTCTCAGAGTACACAGAGGAGGAAATATAGAACATAAAACAGTACAGCACAGAAACAGGCCCTTCAGCCCACGATGTCTGTGTCAAACATAATCCCAAGTTAGGCTAATCTTCTCTGTCTGCACATGACCAAAATGTCTCCATTACTTGCCTATCCATATGCATCTAAAAGCTTCTTAAGCACCAGTATCGTATCTGCCACCACTGCAGTGCGTTCCACATACCCACCAGCCTCTGTGTAAATAAATACTTGCCCTGCAAAACATCTTTAAATTTTGCCCGTGTCAACTTTAAACTATGCTCTCCGGACCTTAACATTTCAATTCTGGTCAAAAGGTTATCACCACTCAATTTACAACAGCAGCTTGTAGGCAATACAAAGCAGGGGGAGTCAATCATGGAGAACAGAGTGAAGACTTGGAACGAATATGTTCCCATTAAAGAATTGGAGACTCTAATCCAAGTGGCACACAGATCTCGAGGAAAGCATGGGGTTGGCCAAAGCAAAAATAGGGAGATTTAGGATAGACACCAAGAGCTGAAAAAGTAGATATGGAGAGGAGGTACAAAGGATGCGAGGTTTACAAGGTCAACCAGGAAGACACATGGGTGAAGAATACTGACATATAAGCAACAAAAGCACTTGAGATGTTGAGAGCTGTGTCGCTGACCAGACAACAGCTTGTATTTGGAGGCAGTGTCCAGTTCTAAACAAACCTCTTTTTTAGTTTAGTTTAGAGATACCACGCTGAAACACGACCTTTGGCTCACCGAGTCCATACCTGACCAGCGATCACTGCACACGAACACTATCCCGCACATTAGGGACAATTTATAATTATACCAAGCCAATTAGCCTACAACCCCCGACATGTTTGGCGTGTGGGAGGAAACCAAAGCACCCGTAGAAAACCCACGCAGGTCGCGGCTAGAACGTACAAACTCCATGAGACAGCAGCCAGAGTCAGGTTTGAAACGGGTATCTAGCGCTGTGAGGCAGCAATTCTACCACTACACTACCATGCCACCCTTTGCACTGGTCTTTCACAGAAGAGGGCAGTGGTATCAGCTGTGACGTTGAGGTGGTAAAAGTGAAATAATGTGCAAGAATGGAGCTGATAGCGATATCAGTTTTGTAGAATCTTTAATTTAAACAGCCCATCACACATACAGAATAGAGAGATTGGCGGAGAAGTTGCATCAGCTGAATAAGTGGAAAACTAAGCTGGCTGCTCCTTCATATCAATATTGCTGCCTTTTCAAACTTGCTGTCTTTACTTTTTAATTCCTGTTCTAATATTCTGTGTCAAATTTTAATTGGTCATGGCCCATTTGCACTGAATAGATACATTGCTATTGCTCCTGTACAGACAATATATAAATCCCAATTCTTCTTGCCATACACAACACACAGTTTACCCCTGTTGGAAATGACTCACTCAGAGAACCCAGGATCAGTAGCAGAACCCTCATTTCACCAGGTGACATTCTGCAAATGAAAGCACGGAATTAAAATCAGAGAGAAATGAGGTACAAGGGTCTTGTGCAAGCTGTAAAGTGGGACAGCAATTAATAGTGGGTGAAACACATGACTCCCTGACTGGGAGATCTACAGACAAACGTGAGATCTCCCTCTCAGCGTTGTACAGGAAAATGAATTACAATCAATTAATATGAGGTAAAATTCTGAGATTGATCAAGTGGTGATGTCTTCTTACCTGATTCTGCAGAGGTGCTGCTGCCTGGGATGGAGGGGGATGAGACCACCTGCAACCTCCTCAGTCCTGGGGACTCTACTGTGAGTGTTGACAGACTCAGCGACAGACTCGCTGACTACCTTCCACATCCACTTCATGAGTGAATAACTTCAGGGCTGGATAACAGTGCAGACGATGTGGGTTTGGGGAAAACATGCAAAGCAGACAAACCAACACCTATTCTGTGTCTGTGGAATGAAGAGTCCATTGTTTCCCGTCGACTTCCTCTAACAACCGCAGATCAGTGAAGGGTCAGCTCGGCTGTGGGGCCTTCCATCGCCCGGTACGGCCGCGGGACGTTTCAGCGCTCGGTGCGGCTCTGCCGCGGGGTCTTCCATCGCCCGGCGCGGCTCGGTTCAGCCTTCCATCACAGTGAGGGGGTGTTTGGAGTCACTGTGATGGATGTTTGTGTTGGGGTCGTGTGTCCTGTGTTCTTTTCTTTTTTGTTGTGTTCTGTGACTGCTGGAAATGTAATTTTGTTCGGTATCTGTACCGAATGACAATAAAGTTCTGTACTGTAGGTAATAGCCCATAATCCAGCCAGACATTAAACCCATGGCCTCCAGCTTTAGTCAGCCTATAGAGGCCTCCAACCTCTGCCTTGGTAAAATGAATGCAAGCATCAATCTTATCTATGCCCCTCGTAATTTAATAAACCTCGGCAAGGTCACCTCACAGCCTCCTTCACTCCAAAAAAGAAACAGCCCCCACGCATCCAAGCTCTCCTCTCATCTTGAGCACTCCTGTCCCGGCAACATCCTTCTGCAGCCTCTCTATCTCAATCACATTCTTTGCATTCAATAGCATGGTGACCAGAAATAATAATAATAATAATAATAATGTATTTTATTTATATAGCGCTTTTCATATACTCAAAGACGCTTTACAGAGATTTAGAGAACATAGGGAAATGAATAAATACATAAATAAGTAAATAAATAAACGAACAGAGAAAGGAGACAGAAGGTGAGGTGACCTTCAGTGGTTGAAGGCAGTACTGAACAGGTGAGACTTCAGCGATGTTTTGAATGTGGTGAGTGTGGAGGAGTCTCTAACGGTTTGGGGTAGTGAGTTCCATAGGGTGGGAGCAGCGATGGAGAAAGCCCTGTCCCCCCAGGATCTGAGTTTGCACATGATACTCATGTAGTCTCACTAATGTTCTATCCAGATGCAAGGTGATGTCCTAACCCTTCACTCAATGTCCTGTCCAATGAAGGCAACAACGCCATATGCCTTCTTCACACTGTAAATGAAAGGACCCAGGAGTGTAACACTGTAAATGACAGGGCCCAGGAGTATAACACTGCAAATAACAGGGCCCAGGAGTTTAACACTGTATGGAGGATGGTGATGGCAGAGGCTATCACAACATTTCAGAAGTATCTAGATGAGCACTTGAATCACCAAGGCCTAGAAGGTGACAGATCATATATTGATATCTGGGAATGATATAAATTGATACTTAATGATCAGTATGGACAAGGTGAACTGAATGGCCTGTATCCGTGCTGTATGACACTTTGACGATATCAGTTGAAGCCTGGGGCAGATCAGTTATGATTGCATTGACACAGGGCAGGCAATCTACTTTTGTCCCTGTTTTGCTGTGTTCCTGTGAGAAGACACTGAGTGATCTTGGCAGTCATTGATGGAGGATTCTAATTCAATGATAAATAATGCAGTGGTGGAACAGCAGAAAAGGACACAGGAAATTCACTCCTTGGTCGAGCAGGCCAGAACTTTATAACTCGGGAGTGCAGGAAGATGAGGGGTGATATTATAGAGGCGTATCATTTCATGCGAGGAATACATAGTATAAATGCACAGTCTTTTCCCCAGAGTAGGGGAATCAAAACCAGAGGCCATGGATTGAAGGTGAGGGGGGTAAGATTGAATAGAAAGGAACGTGAGGGGCAACTTTTTTTTTTTAAATGCAAAGGGTGGTAGGTATATGGAACGAGCTGTGGCCTTTCACAAAATGTTACCTGTGCCCGATATGTAAAGTACTTTGTTTTCCGTCTAGATGTTTCTTGTTACAAACAGGATTGTGGGAATGGTGGCAAATTAATCTGCAGCGCTTCCATTGGAAATGTTATGATGGCAGATTTGAATTTGGTACACAGAAACAAGTATTTAAGCCCTTCCACTCAAACTCCTATGAAAACTGCCTCTCTCTGTCCATGCCCTCCTCCTATCCTCAGCCACTCTCCTTTTCCATAAATTCTCGTTTTCTTGTCGCTCAATTTGCATCTGAGCCCTTTCATCAATGGTTACCTGATTCCTTGGTGTGAAAGGTCCCTTGTTCTCAGTCTATGGATTTCCTGGTAAAAACAGGGATGACAGAGCAGGAAAGTGAACCCTTTAGTAATGTAGTGGTTGCAAAAACAAGGGTGTTTTGTATGGAAGTTACTGCAGAGGAACAGGCCATTCAGCCCAACAACATTGACTTGTTTTATACTGCACACCAACATCCTGCAATGTGGAAGCACTGTGCACTCAGCTGTGTCCTGGGACTGCAGTGAAAGAGGAGACTGGACAAGGAACATCCACACAATCATTCCTCATTCACGAAAAATTACATCAGTTTATCTAAAGATCTGAATTGGAGGCAGCCATATATCTTGGACCATTAAAAATTATGGAGAGTACTGCAACGAGGGAGACAGATGGGACCACTAAACGGTTTGAAAATTAGCATGAGAACATCGTGACTGAGCTCAACACAGAGGAAATAGTGGAACAAGACATAACACATACTGGAAAACAGGGATCATCAGTTATTCACTCAAGCTTCCAAGGATACTGATTCTCATTCTGTACAACCACTTGTCACTCTCTCCTGTTCCCTCATATTCCAGTCCTCATTTCACCAATTGCCCTTTTGATTCTTTATGTCGAATTTTGCTCAGTTTGCATCCTTCCATTCACCAATGTTACCTGCGCTCCTGATATTGAAAGTTGCTTGTTTCCACTTTCTTCAGTCTGACCAACCCAAAATGGCTTTCCATTCCTTCAGCAAACTCTGCCTGAGCCGTTGTATTACTCCAGCATTTTGCTCAAGATTCCAGTAATTGTCGTTCCCGAATCTTGCTCTCATTTTGCCAGGATGGTTGAAGGGGGCAGAATTGACCAGAACATGTGTTTCCGTTTGACCTGCAATGGCCACAGAAGGGAAGATGAATTATTTATGTCCCTGCATAGAAACAGGCCGTTCTGCCCAGCAGCTCCATGATATGTTTTACATTCTACATCAACCTCCTGTAACGTGGCAGCTCTGGACACTCAGCTGTGCGGTGGGACTACAGTAACAGAGAGGACTGGAAAAGGAACATCCACAAAATCATTTGTTTTGCACATTGGTGTCAGTGCTCGAGAACTATCATGAGCAGACACCACATGGGGCCTTGGCAGCTGCAAAACAGCCAAAACTAGAAAATGTTGTTGGGACTTTTGAGTTTAAAGGGAGAGAATGGATAAGCTGTCTATTTTCCCTGGAGCAAGGATAAAACCTGAGTAGTGTCTTTATGGAGGTTTATAAAATTGAGGAATGTTAGTAAGCTGGATAGTCACAATCTCTTTCTCCGGATAAAAGTCATAGGTTTAAGGAGTGACACATTTTTCAGAGTGTGATGAGTATATGGAATGAGCAGCCAGAGGAAGTGGTTGAGGCATGTACTATTATCATGTATTAAAGAAATTTGAAGAGCTACTTGGACAATAAAGACACACAACAAACTGCATATTCTGCAATTCTGACCAAAACTCCAAGTGCTGGAAGAGCTCAGCAGGTCAAGCAGCATTGTGGAGGGAGTGGACAGGTGATGTTTCATGTCAGGCCCCCTCTTCAGACTCAGACCACCATCTGTCCATTCCCTCTACAGATGCTATCTGTCCGGCTGTGTTGCTCCAACACTTCGAGGAACACTTGCTCAGGGATATAGGCAAACCACTGACATGTTGGGCCAAAGTGCATGCTTCCATGCTGTTCAACTCTCTGCCAGCTATGAAAACATTAAATGTGCAGATGAGTAGCTAAGATATATCAGATGCTGCACGGAATGGATTGCAGAGATAAGGAGGAGTAAGACTATAGAGGGAACTGAAAATCATAAGATGTTGTCACTGACCCCTCAAGGTACCACAGAATGTCTCTGTCTGTCTTCCCAGAAAGCCTCTTACTTAATCTCGTACTTTTCAGTTGTTAATATTGCCCAATATGCAACGACTGGTGTTTTTTTTGTCAGAAGTGAAGAATCCTCTATTCTTGCTTTGCAACCGGCATCTCACAAACATGATATCAGGAATGGGTAAAAATGATTGAAGGAGTGAGTCCATTGGATCGTCAATGGAACCGAAAGCTGGAAAGAATTATTTAGAATTCACCACACAGGAATGTCCAGTTCAGGCCAAAATCACAGCCATGCCATGTGCCCATCCCAGCTTGCTGCAATCACGCAATTCTGTTCCTGTCAAAATTAACATCATCGTTCCTAACATTACGTACTTTACAACACTCTCATCGCTCAGTGTCCAACATTAATAGTGAGTGTTCCTGGGGAGGGATGTACCTTTTCTCTGGATGTTTATTATCCAATCCATTCTATATATTATATTCCAGTACACAGAGGGCCAACATTAGCTCACTGCTGGTGTGGGAGAAAATTATCCTGCAGATGATGCCTCTCTCACACTCATGTCCTCTGATTCACCATCTCTGCTCACTGTGCACCAGCCCCCCACTCCCTCTCCTGCCTTACCCAGCTGTGCTCCTCCCAAAACAAGGCATCTTAGACAGGCACGGATCGAGAGAATGGGTTTAAACCGGGCAAACGGAACTTAATGAAAAACAATGCCATCGGACAAAGTCAGCATGGATTTACAAAAGGCAAATAATGTCTGACGAATCTTATAGAATTTTTCGAGGATGTAACTAGTAGAGTGGATAAGGGAGAACCAGTCGATGTGTTGTATCTGGACTTTCAGAAGGCCTTCGTCAAGGTCCCACATAGGAGATTGGTGTACAAACTTAAAGCACACGGTATTGAGGGTTCAATGTTGAGGTGGATAGAAAATTGGTTGGCGGACAGGAAGCAAAGAGTAGGGATAAACGGGTCCTTTTCGGAATGGCAGGCAGTGACTAGTGGGGTACCGCAAGGCTCAGTGCTGGGACCCCAGTTATTTACAGTGTATATTAATGATTTGGACGAGGGAATTGAATGCAACATCTCTAAGTTTGCGGATGACACGAAGCTGGGTGGCAGTGTTAGCTGCGAGGAGGATGCTAGGAGGCTGCAGAGTGACTTGGATAGATTAGGCGAGTGGGCAAATGCATGGCAGATGCAATATAATGTGGATAAATGTGAGGTTATCCACTTTGGCGGCAAGAACAGGAAAGCAGAGTATTACCTGAATGGTGACCGATTAGGAGAAGGGGAGATGCAACGTGACCTGGGTGTCATGGTGCACCAGCCATTGAAAGCAAGCGTGCAGGTGCAGCAGGCAGTGAAGAAAGCGAATGGTATGTTGGCATTCATAGCAAGAGGATTTGAGTTTAGAAGCAGGGACTGCAGTTGTACAGGGCATTGGTGAGACCGCACCTGGAGTATTGTGTGCAGTTTTGGTCTCCTAATCTGAGGAAAGACGTTCTTGCCTTAGAGGGAGTACAGAGAAGGTTCACCAGATTGATCCCTGGGATGGCGGGACTTTCATATGAAGAAAGACTGGATAGACTAGGCTTGTACTCGCTGGAATTTAGAAGACTGAGGGGGGATCTTATGGAAACATATAAAATTCTTAAGGGGTTGGAGAGGCTAGATGCGGGAAGATTGTTCCCGATGTTGGAGTCCAGAACCAGGGGTCACAGCTTAAGGATAAGGGGGAAGTCTTTTAGGACCGAGATGAGAAAACATTTCTTCACACAGAGAGTGGTGAGTCTGTGGAATTCTCTGCCACAGAAGATAGTTGAGGCCAGTTCATTGGCTATATTTAAGAGGGAATTAGATGTGGCCCTTGTGGCTAAAGGGATCGGGGGTATGGAGAGAAGGTTACAGGTTACTGAGCTGGATGATCAGCCATGATCATATTGAATGGCGGTGCAGGCTCAAAGGGCCGAATGGCCTACTCCTGCACCTATTTTCTATGTTTCTATGTAATGCGAGGTTAAGCACTTGTATGAAGTATGAAAAGGCAGTAGAAATCAAAAGTGGGTGGAGTGCAGACAGATCGAGATGTTCTTGTGCATGAGACACCTGACAGTCGACATGAAGGTGCGACAAACGTCAGGAAGGTAAGCAGCACATTGGGATTTATTGCAAGCGGGGTTGGAGATGAAAATACAGTTTAAGTTTAAGTGCGATGTTGGTCTCGTTATTTAAGAGTACATTTGCATTCAAAATAGCCCAGAAGAGATTAACTCACCTAATTTCAGGGATAAAGCTTTTATACTACCACAAATGTCTAAAAGTGTTGGGTTGTGTTGTTTGGAGTTGACAAGGATGCGGGATGAGGGGTGAGCCACACACGGTCCCACAGCGGCAGAACAGTGTAGTTGTTGGGACAGAGTCAGAGATAAACAGCATGGAAACAGGACCTTTGAGTGCACACCAAGCATCCTTTAAAAAAGAAATCCTACCCTCAACTATGTTATTCTCCCCCATTTTATCTTTGGGCTTGCTTTGTTTTTCACTAATATTGTTTTTATTAATGAACTGAAAATGTATTTGTTTTTATGTTATCGTTTAGACGTATTATGGTACTGCAAATAAGAATTTCATTGCTCCATTTCGGTAAATATATTACAATCTCTCTCTTCTCCCTCCTCCCTTCTCCTATTCCCCCATCCTCTCCCCCCACCCCCTTTCCCGCTGCCTCTTCCCATTCTGCCCACCCAAATTGCTCCATTCACCACAACACAGAACAATGTAAAAGATAGAATTAAAAGAAAGTACCATCAATGATGTTTTGGGAGCTGAGAAGACACCCACAAGATCAAAGGGAGAATGTGTAAATTCCACACAGTCAGCACCCGAGGTCTCGTTCGATGCCAGATGATGGGAGAGCCGAGGCAGCAGCTCTACTAGCTGCACCACTGTGAGATGTTTTGAACAAGACTATTTAAGAGGGGAATTATTGAAAAGGGCAGCAAGAATAAATCAGGGAGCTACAGAACAGTGGGCCCGATATCAGTGGCGCAGAGGTTATTTGAGAGAAGTTGGAGGGACTGGATCTACACCATTTGGACAGGCATGGACATTCTCAAGGGGAGGGTGAGTGCTGTGCATGTTGGCACCAATGACATTAGGAAAATGGAAGAGGTCCCGCAAAATGAATATACGTAGTTAGGCAAATGGTTCAAAAGCAGGACCTCCAGTACCATGTGCTAATGACGGCAAGTACAAGAAATTTGGACAGATAAATGTGTGGCTGAGGAGTTGTTGCAGACAGAAAGCAAAGAGTGGGGATAAATGGGTCCCTTTCAGAATGGCAGGCAGTGACTAGTTGGGTACCGCAAGGCTCGGTGTTGGGACTGCAGTTATTTACAATATACATCAATGACTTGGATGAAGGGATTAAAAGTACCATTAGCAAATTTGCCGATGATACAAAGCTAGGTGGCAGTGTGAACTGTGAGGAAGATGCTATGAGGTTGCAGGGTGACTTGGACACGTTGTGTGAGTGGGCGGATGCATGGCGGATGCATGGCAGATGCAGTTTAATGTAGATAAGTGTGAGGTTATCCACTTTGGTGGTATGAATAGGAAGGCAGATTATTATTTGAATGGTGTCAAGTTAGGAAAAGGGGACGTACAACGTGATCTGGGTGTCTTAGTGCATCAGTCACTGAAAGGAAGCATGCAGGTACAGCAGGCAGTGAAGAAAGCCAATGGAATGTTGGCCTTCATAACAAGAGGAGTTGAGTATAGGAGCAAAGAGGTCCTTCTGCAGATGTACAGGGCCCTAGTGAGACCGCACCTGGAGTACTGTGTGCAGTTTTGGTCTCTAAATTTGAGGAAGGATATTCTTGCCATTGAGGGCGTGCAGCGTAGGTTTACTAGGTTAATTCCCGGAATGGCGGGACTGTCATATGTTGAAAGACTGGAGCGACTAGGTTTGTATACACTGGAATTTAGAAGGATGAGAGGGGATCTTATCGAAACGTATAAGATTATTAAGGGGTTGGACATGTTAGAGGCAGGAAACATGTTCCCAATGTTGGGGGAGTCCAGAACCAGGGGCCACAGTTTAAGAATAAGGGGTAGGCCATTTGGAACAGAGATGAGGAAAAACTTTTTTAGTCAGAGAGTTATGAATCTGTGGAATTCTCTGCCTCAGAGGGCAGTGGAGGCCAATTCTCTGAATACATTCAAGAGAGAGCTAGATAGAGCTCTTAAGGATAGCGGAGTCAGGAGGTATGGGGAGAAAGCAGGAACGGGGTACTGATTGAGAATGATCAGCCATGATCACATTGAATGGCGGTGCTGGCTCGAAGGGCCGAATGGCCTACTCCTGCACCTATTGTCTATTGTCTATTGGTAGGGATTTAGATTTATGAACCATTGGAATCTCTTCTGGGGCAGAGGTGATCCATACAAGAAGGACGGGTTACACTTGAACTGGAGACCAACCAATATCCTGACAGGAAAGTTTGCTGCTGGTAATCGGGTGGGTTCAAATTAAAATTGCTGGGTGGAGGGGGGGGAAGGAGTTCATTGCAGAACTGAGAGAACTGAGGCAGGTGAGTGGCTGGAACTCGGTATGGAAGGTGATAAAGAAAGCTCACTAGGCGGGATAGCACAGCAGGAAGCAACGTAGGACTGTTGTGAATTTGTGGAATCACCCACAGATTTGTGAATTTGTGGAATCACCCAGAGAGCAAAGAATTTGTGAATTTGTGGAATTCTCTGCCACAGAAGGTAGTGGAGGCAAATTCACTGGAATAATTGAAAAGAGTTAGATAGAGCTCTTGGGGCTAGTGGAATCAAAGGCTATGGGGAGAAGGCAGGCATGGGTTAGAGTGATAGAGTGATATATTGTGGAAACAGGCTCTTCAGCCTAACTCGCCCACACCGACCAACAATGTCCCAGCTACCCTAGTCCCACTTGCCTGCACTTGGTCCATAACCCTCCAAACCTGTCATATCCATGTACCTGTCCAACTGTTTCTTAAACGATGGGCTTGGTCCAGCCTCAACTACCTCCTCTGGCAGCTTGTTCCACACACCCACCACCCTCTGCGTGAAAAAATAACTGTTCAGATTCCTATTAAATCTTTTCCACTTCAGCTTGAGCCTATGTCCTCTGGTCCTCGATTCCCCTACTCTGGGTAAAAGACTGTGCATCGACCCAATCTATTCCTCTCATGATTTTGTGTACCTCTATAAGATCCCTCATCCTCCTATGCTCCATGGAACAAAGACCCAGCTTATTCAACCTCCCCCTTTAGCTCACACCCTCTAGTCCTGGCAACATCCTCTGAACCCTTTCAAGCTTGACAATATCTTTCCAATAACATGGTGCCCAGAACTGAACACAATATTCTAAATGCAGTCTCACCAAGGTCTTCTTCAACTGCAACATGACCTCCCAACTTCTATACTCAATACTCTGACTGATGAACGCCAAAGTGTCAAAAGCCTTTTTGACTACTTTATCTACCTGCGACTCGACTTTCAAGGAACCATGCACTTGTACTCCTAGATCCCTCTGCTCTACAACACTAGCCAGAGGCTTACCATTTACTGTGTAGGTCCTGCTTTTGTTCGACAACCTAAAATGCAACACCTCACACTTCTCTGTATTAAATTCAATCAACCATTCCTCCACCCACGTGGCCAATCATTCCAAATCCTGCTGCAATCATTCACAACCATCTTCACTATCTGCAAAACCACTAACTTTTGTATCATCAGCAAACTTGCTGATCTTGTCCTGTATGTTCTCATCCAAATTATTGACTTAGATGACAAACAGTAACGGGCCGAGCACCGAACCCTGTGGCACACCACCAGTCACAGGCCTCCATTCTGAGAAGCAACTTTCCACCATCACCCTATGCTTCCTGATTACTGCTTACTTCCGGGTTACTGATTGTGGATGATCAGCCATGATCCCAATGAATGGCGGTGCAGGCTCAAAGAGCCGAATGGCCTACTCCTGCACCTATTTTCTATGTTTCTTTGTTTCTATTGAATTGCATCTATTTAATGGGAGAGGCCTGATGGGCAAGACTTGGATAGGTACATGCGACTGGGACATTTTAAACATTACAAAAACATCGCTAAGCAAGGTACAGAACTGGCAGCTTAATGATCTCGGGTACAGGTGCGAGAGGTACAAGATAGAGGTGGGGGTAAAAGAGGAGGGGATGGTGCTCGATTGATTAAGAAGAATGTCACAGCAGTAATCAGATGACATTTCTGATGGGTCTTGCAATGAGGTTATAGGGGTGGAGCTGAGAAATAAAAAACAGATGATTAGCTTGTTGGGAGTGTAATAGAGGCCCTTAAATAGTCAACGGGAATTATAAGAACAAATGTGCAAGGAGATTTCCGACAGCTGATTAATAGGGTCACCACCATCGGCAATTTTAACTTTCCCAATATAGACTGGGACTGACAGAGTGTCAAGGGCTGCGATGGGATGGAATTTGTCAAATGAATTCAGGAAAGTTTCTTTAGGTAATACAGTGCATTCAGAAAGTATTCAGACCCCTTCAGTTCTTCTACATTGTGCTCTGTTACAGCCTTATTTTAAAATTGATTAAATTCACTTTTGTTATCATCAATCTACACACAATACCCCAGAATAAAAAAGCGAAAACAGGTGTTTTGAATTTTTTTTAAAGTAATTTGAAAAGAAATAACTGAAATATCATATTTACATAAGTATTCAGACCCTTTTCTATGACACTCAAAATTGAGCTTTTGTTCATTCTATTTCTATTGATTATCCTTGAGGTGTTTCTACAACTTGACTGGAGTCCACCAGTGGTAAATTAAATTGATTGGACATGACTTGGAAAGGCACCCACCTATCTACATAAGGTCCCACAGTTGAAAATGCATGTCAGGGTAAAAATCAAGCCATGAAGACGATGGAATTGTCCATAGATGTCCGAGACAGGATTGTGTTGAGACATATCTGGGGAAGGGTATAAAACAATTTCTGCAGAATTGCAGGTCCCAAAGAGCATAGTGTCCTCCATCATTCTTAAATGGAAGAACTTTGGAACCACCAAGACGCTTCATAGAGCTGGCTGCCCGGCCAAACTAAGCAATCAGGAGAGAAGGGCCTTGGTCAGGGAGGTGACCAAGAACCCAATAGTCACTCTAACAGAGCTCCAGAGTTCCTCTGTAAAGATGGGAGAATTTTCCAGAAGGACAACTATATCTGCAGCACTCCACCAATCAGACCTTTATGGTGGAATGGCCAGACGGAAGCCACTCCTCAGTAAAAGGCACATGATAGCCCGCTTGGAGTTTGCCAAAAGGCACCTAAAACACTCTCAGACCATGAGAAACATGATTCTCTAGTCTGATGAAACCAAGATTGAAATCTTTGGCCTGAATGTCAAGCGGCACCGCTCATCACCTGACCAATACCATATCTACGGTGAAGCATGGTGGTGGCAGCATCATGCTGTGGGGATGTTTTTCAGTGGCAGGAACTGGGAGACTAGTCAGGTTCGAGGGAAAGATGAATGGAGCAAAGTACAGAGAGATCCTTGATGAAAACCTGCTCCAGAGCGTTCTGGACCTCCGATTGGGGCGGGCGTTTATGATTAAAAAATGAATTAAATCCATTTTAAAATAAGGCTCTAACGTAGAAAATGTGGAAAAAGTGAAGGGGTCTGAATACTTTCTGAATGCACTGTATGTAGAGGCCACTATTGGAGAGGGCAAAGCTTGATCTTCTCTTTGGAAATTGGGACAGGCAAGTGTCTGAAATGTCAGTGGATGAGCGTTTTAGGGCCAGTGACCAGTTCTGTTAGCTTTAAAATAGTTATGGATAAAGAGACGGTGGGCCCACAGTTAAAATTCTAAATTGGGACTAGTGTAACTTTGATGGTATGAGACAGGTACTTGCTCAAGTTGATGGAGTAGGTTGTTTGCAGGCAAAGGAACATCTGGAAAGTGGGATGCTTTTAAAAGTGTGATGGCATGAGCTCAGAGCATGCATGTTCCAATTCGAGCAAAGGGCAAGGCAGGTGGGAGTAACGAAGCCTGCATGATCAGAGAAATTGAGCCTCTTGTCTGGAAAAAGGAGGCATGGAACTTGCATAGGCAGCTGGGATCAAGTGTAACCCTGGAGAAGTTTTGGGAAAATCAGGAGGGCAAAACATAAGGAAATAATATTAAGGAAAATCCAGAGAGATTTTATGTACATTAAGATAAAGAGGGTCAATAGAGAGAGAATAGGGTCCTCCAGAAACCAAAATGGTTATCTCCGTGTGCTGCAGGAGATGGGCAAGGTCCTCAGTTAGGACAGTCTGTAATATGGTTGAAGAGGTGCTGGATCTCCTAAGGTAATTGAAAGTACATAAATCTCCTGCACCTGATCAGACATATCCGAGAATACCGTAGGTAGCTTGAGAAGAATTGCAGGATCCCTGGCTGAGATATATGAATCATCATTAGGCACGGGTGAGGTGCCGCACGAGTGGAGGGTGGCTAATGTTGTGCCCCTATTTAAGAAGGGCTGCAAGGAATAGCCTGGGAACTGTAGACCAGGAAGCCTAACATCTGTGGTTGGCAAATTACTGGGAAGGATTCTGAGATAAGACACACATGCATTTGGATTAGGCTTGTATACACTGGAATTTAGAAGGATGAGAGGAGGTCTTATCGAAACGTATAACATTATTAAGGGGTTGGACACGTTAGAGACAGGAAACATGTTCCCAATGTTGGGGAAGTCCAGAACAAGGGGCCACAGTTTAAGAATAAGGGGTAGGCCATTTAGAACTGAGATGAGGAAAAACTTTTTCAGTCAGAGAGTTGTGAATCTGTGGAATTCTCTGCCTCAGAAGGCAGTGGAAGCCAATTCTCTGAATGCATTCAAGAGAGAGCTGGATAGAGCTCTTAAGGATAGCGGAGTCAGGGGGTATGGGGAGAAGGCAGGAACGGGGTACTGATTGAGAACGGTGCTGGCTCGAAGGGCCAAATGGCCTCCTCCTGCACCTATTGTCTATTGCCTATTGTCTATTGACATGGGCTGATTAGAGTTACACAGCGTGGAAACAGGCCTTTCAGTCCAACTTCCCCACGTCGACCCATATGCCCCATGAACACTAATCCTACCTGCCTGGATTTGGCCCAAATCCTTCCAAACCTATCCTTCTACCTGTTCAAATGTTTATTAAATGTTATGACAGTACCTGCTTCAACTACCTCCTCTGGCAGGTTGTTCCATATATCTACTACCTTTTGATGTAAAATGTTTTTTTTTTTAAAGTGAGTGGGGAAAGATTTATCAGGAACCTAACTCCTCTGATTCTTGACTGATTTGGAATAGTCAGCATGGTTTTGCATATGGGAGATTCTAAATACAAATCTAATTGAGTTATTTGAAGAAGCAACCAAAAATGTAATTGACATTTGTCTATATAGTTTTCAGCAAGGAATTTGGTCAGGTTGTGCATATTTGGCTGCTCTGGAAGGGAGTGCTGGATCGAGAATTGGCTTCATGGAAGAAAGCTGAAGGTGATGGTGGAAAGTAGTTTTTCAGACTGGAGGATTGTGACTAGTGGAGCGCCTCAGGGATCGGTGCTGAGTCCATATCTGTTAGTGGTTTACATCAATGATTTGGATGAGAATGCACAAGTCATGAATTGCAAGTTTGCAGATGACACTAAAGTGAGTGCTATTGAAGATAGCAACAATGGTGACCAAAATTCACAACAGGATCTTGATCAGCTATGTAATTGGGCTGAGGAATGGTTAATGGAATTTAATGCAGATAGGAGCAAGGCATCATTGCATTTTGGAAAGTCAAACTAGGGGAGTATCTTCACAGAGAATGGCAGGGCCGTGGGGAGTGTTGTAGGGCAGAGGGATCTTGAAAGTGCAGCGACAGCCACAACTGATTTCTTGGAACTTGCCTGCGCCTCCATCTTATCTGTCCCTCTCTTCCCCTCTCCTTCCCAGTTCTCCCTCTATCTTCCTGTCTCCACCTATATCCTTCCTTTGTCCCGCCCTCCTGACATCAGTCTGAAGAAGGGTCTAGGCCCGAAACGTCACCCATTCCTTCTCTCCCGAGATGCTGCCTGACCTGCTGAGTTACTCCAGCATTTTGTGAATAAATACCTTTGAAGTGCAGGTGCTCAGTTCGCTCAAAGTGGCCGCACAGGTAGATAATGTGGTCAAGAAGCCTTTAGGTACATTGGCCTTCATCAATGAGTATAAAAATTGGGATGTTATGTTAACAGTTGTACAAGTTGTTGGTGAGGCCCAATTTGAAGTATTGTGTTCAGTTTTGGTCACCCTGTTAGAGGAAGGATATTGTTAAGCTGAAAAGAATGCAAAGAAGATCTATGAAGATGTTGCCAGGACATGAGGGCCTGAGCTATAGGGTGACAAAGATAAATTGCAATGCTTCAAGAAGACAGAATGGGATAGGGAAAGGTTGAGTGCTTAAAATGTTTAAGCTCTTCATGCATTATAATAATTCTGTGCTTCAAAGAAGGTTGAAACTGAGCATGCGTAGCTGACACTGCAGTTTACTTTAGTCAGATTCTGTTCTCTGTTGTCAAAGGATAAATCGCAATCATAAAGCAATAAAATAAGGTTGAAAGGGTAACAGGATATTTGCTTATCTGTAATGGTGTAGAATTGGGCTGTGTTTATTCTGCTGTGCTTTCGGAAGTGCGCGATGTATAGTTGTTATAAGACCATTTGGAGGAAGGAAAACCTCTAAAGTGTTTGCCCTGGTAAACCAAACATCAAAAGGAAAATCTGTACATAAGAAGCAGATGATTTTTTTTGTTCGTTGAGCAATCTCTTAAAATTGCTCCAAGTGATCACTGTATTTGGCGCTTTTGAATAAAGTCTTGGTTGTATTGCTAGGTCTTTGTGTTGTGTTTTAAAGTTTTCTTTAACAAGGGGGAGCTGGGCAGGCTAGGGCTTTATTACTTTGAGTTCAGAAGGCTAAGAGGTGATCATATGAAGGTGAATACATTATCGTCTATCTCGTCTGAGCATTTGACAGCACTGGGCCTCCACTCGCCGGAGTTTAGAAAGTTGAGGGGGGACCTCATTGAAAATTACAGAATAATGAAAGGCATAGATAGAATGGATGTGGAAAGCATGTTTCCACTGGTGGGAGAGTTTCGGACCAGAGGTTATAGCCACAGAATGAAAGGGCACTCTTTTAGAAACGAGGTAAGGAGGTAGAGATCAGTCATGATTGAATGGGGAGTGGTCTCGATTGACTAAATGGCCCAATTCTACTCGTGTAACTTGCAAACTTTTATCCTGAGTAGGGAAATCAAGAACCAGATGGACTTAAGTTTAATGTGAGAGGGAAAAGATTCAATAGAAATCTGAGGGCAGCATTTTCATACAGAACGAGCTGCCAGAGGAGGAGGTTAAGACAGGTGCTGTAAAAACATTTAAAAGACATTTGGACAGGTACTTGGATAAGAAAGGTTTAGAGGGATATGGGTCACATTCTGGCAGGTGAGACTAGCGTAGATAGGAAATTTGGTCTGGATAGGCTAGTTGAACTGAAGAGCCTGTTTCTGTGCAGTACGACTCTAGGTCGGATAAGAGATAGTCAGCATTGCTTTGTCCATGGGAAATCTTATTTCACAAACCTGACAAGTATATTTCGAAGATGAGGGCAGGACAGTGAGCAGGGCAATTTACATGGACTCTAGAACACCATTGACAAGTTGCCATATGGTAGACTAGCGTGGAAGGTTAGATCACATGGAATCCAAGCCAAGCTAGACAATTCGATTCAAGATTGGCTTGGAGGAAGCAGTCAATGTGTAGTTTTGGAGCACTGGTTTTCTCATTGGAGGCCTGTGACCAGTGGAGTGATGCAGAAGCCGGTGCTGTTTCCACTGTTGTTTGTTATCTACATTAATAAATTGGATGACAGTGTAGCTAAATTTGTTGGTGAATTTGCAAATTATGGTAATTACACAATAATTGTTCAGGCACATTCAGGGTGAGCATGGCGATGCTGGAATTCTCCACCCTGGAGGTTAAATTGTTGATGATAAAGAGGTCACAGGTCAGTTTTTCAATGATCAGGGAATGAAAAGCTATGTACACTTGGCACAGCAGAGGATTTGAGGAGTGGAGCAAATTGGCTCTGGTCACATTACATTATGGAGCAGGTTTGAGGAGACAGGTGGCCTACTCTCACTTCTACCCTTTTACACCACAATAACAAAAGGGACAGAGTGCTTTGGGAGGTGATTCTAGGGAAGAGGGTCTAATCTGCCATGTCTGGATGATCTAAATTCAAAGAGATAAAGGAAGAGGTGAGATCTTAATGACGAGTAAGCAAGACAAAACACACACCCATCTTCCAGTCCCAGCTCCCTCTTACCTCAGCCTTCCGTGTGTCTGTTGCTCTAATGTTCCCTGTGGCCTTTCACCAGACCTTGCCTCTGTCTCTGACATGTAGAGCCCATTGTTCTCGCTCTATCCGCTTCCTGAAACAAACACGACATCAGTCAGGGACGCGACAAATCTGGCTGCTGGAACTTTAATGAATGTTGGAATACAAAGAGGCATGCAGCACCACAAGTCCCCTTTAATTTTTCCGCTCTCACATTAAACCTACAGACCCTAGTTTCAGAACTTCACCCGATCTGTGCTCACGTGATTTTATAAACAGGTCATCCCCTGAGTTTCTTCACTCCATGGAAATCAATCCCAGCCTGTCCAGCCTCTCCTTCTCACTCAAACCCTCCAATCCAGGTAATCCATCAATCTATGTTGCATCTTTTGCGGTTTACTAACACCCTTCCTGTAGCAGGGTGATCAGAACTGTACATATCACAGCAGGTGTGGTCTCCCCATGTCTTGTACATTGAGACAGGATGTTGCAGAGCGGACTAGAGACAGATGACCTCTGGTGCTGTCTGCACCCCCTTTACCTCCCTGGCCAGGCTCAGTCTCCCAGCTACAACCCCCTCCATGTCTCCCTCCTAATCTCCCCCTCCCCAGTTCCAATCCCAATGCCCCTCTGTGTCTGCCTCACGTGTCCTAAACCCTCACCATCCCCTCTGCCCCCCCCCCTCGATCCTGTGCCCATCCCCCTGCCCCCTCCCCACCCGCTCCACTCCCATAACCCTTGCTATCTCCTCTCCATCCTCCTTGTTACCCCTGCGCAACCATCCTCCCCTCCAGCCCCATGCCCTCCCTCCCACCCACCCTGCCTACACCCCTCACTGCCCGTCCTTCTCCCACCCCACTCTCCCCCCACCGCTACGCCCTTCTCTCCTTCTCAGACCCCACCCTGCGCCACTCGGCCCCACCTGTCGTCTCTCCCCGCTCCATCCTCCGTCCCCTCGGGCGCTCCCTCGCTCTCCGACCGTTAAACCGCCATCCTCGCGCAGTTCGCGGTCGCCATGACGGCATGACGTGGGGCGGGGCTCGCGATCCACCTGACGGCGTGACGTGGGGCGGGGCTTGCGATCCACCTGACGGCGTGGCGTAAACGGGGCGGGGCTCGCGATCCACCTGACGGCGTGACGTCGTTTAGACTCACGGTCTCCATAACGACGTGACGTAAACAGAGGTCGCGGTCCACCTGACCCTGGTTGATTCTGATTCTGGTTGATTACTGCGCAAACACCTCATAAGTGGTGATCTCGCGCAGGTGCGAGTGAGTAGAGGAATGATTAAATTTTGAAGTGGGCCTTTTTGACCGGAGGGCTGGACTCACGGTCTCCCTGACGACGTGACCTAAACAGTCGTCGCGGTCCACCTGACGGCGTGACGTGGGGCGGGGCTCACGGTCTCCCTGACGACGTGACCTAAACAGTCGTCGCGGTCCACCTGACGGCGTGACGTGGGGCGGGGCTCACGGTCTCCCTGACGACGTGACGTAAACAGTCGTCGCGGTCCACCTGACGGCGTGACGTGGGGCTGGACTCAGGACCACCTGAGGGCGAGACGTCTTGGGAATCTTATAGAAACGTACAAAATTCTTAAGGGGTTGGACAGGCTAGATGCAGGAAGATTGTTCCCCATGTTGGGGAAGTCCAGAACAAGGGGTCACAGTTTAAGGATAAGGGGGAAGTCTTTTAGGACCGAGATGAGAAAGTTTTTTTTCACACAGAGAGTGGTGAATCTGTGGAATTCTCTGCCACTGAGGTAGTTGAGGCCAGTTCATTGGCTATATTTAAGAGGGAGTTAGATGTGGCCCTTGTGGCTAAAGCGATCAGGGGGTATGGAGAGAAGGCAGGTACGGGATACTGAGTTGGATGATCAGCCATGATCATATTGAATGGCGGTGCAGGCTCGAAGGGCCGAATGGCCTGCTCCTGCACCTATGTTCTATGTTTCTATGAATCCCGCGGGCTACCTGACGCGTGACATAGAGGGGAAATCCAATGGCTACCTGACACGTGACGTAGAGGGAATCCCGCCAGGAGCCTGGCCTCCGCCCCTTAGAGAGATCGGGGCAGTGAGGAGCGGTGGGGGGGGGGCAGCTCCACCAGCCGAGTGCCCACATGGTCCTCATGTGCACCAGTGTGTAACCGCCAGCTGTGTGTCCACTGGATCCCAGTGTCCCCAGTCATGGATATGTACTGCCAAAGTCCCATCACCTGTGTGTCCACAGGGTCCTCATGTTCACCTACTCTTTACAACGGTGAACTGAAGACCGTTGGGCGGGTGGCTGCTGGGAGCAAGTCCGACCCTGTGTCTGGATCTATGAACACAGGAGCTTTGTAGATGCTACAGGATTCCACAACCTCGCCTGTGAGTGGACGGTGGTCTTACTGTGTCAGTGGGTGCCCGGACATAGAAGCTGAGTTTTGCTCGCCCGCCCGTCTCCCTGAAATCTCAGCCGCTCACCAGCCGCACGTTCCTGCGGAAGTCTGAAGAAGGGTCTCGATCCGAAACGTCACCTATTCCTTCTCTCCGGAGATGCGGCCTGTCCCGTTGAGTTACTCCAACAGTAGTGGTTCCGAAAGGGGACAACATAGTGAGATTGTGTGGAGACTACAATGTGGCCATCCAACCAGGCAGTAGATGATGAACAGTATCCAATACCAACCTCACAAGATTTATACGCTGAACTTGCTGGTTCCAAGGTATTCTCTAAGCTAGATCTGTCACATGCATATGCTCAGCTAAATGTTGATCGTAAGAGCCAGCTGTACCTCAAGATAAACACACACGTGGGGCTGTATTCCCACACAAAACCACCCTTTGGTGTGAAGTCAGCACCAAAAATCTTCCAAGCTACAATGGACAAAATTCCGCAAGGGACATGACATTGTTTGAGCAATCAAGATGACTTGCTGATTGCAACTGTTACTGAGGAGGAGAATCTGGAGATACTCGGTGAAGTGTTGAAAAAGCTTGGTGATCACAATATAAAGTTGAAAAGAAGCAAATGTGCATTCTTACAGACCGAAGTAGTGTATCTTGGTTTGAAAGCGGATCAACATGGACTACAACCAGTGAAGGAAAAGATTGAAGCTGCAGCAAATGCACCAACACCACAGAATATATCTCAACTCCGCTCCTTCCTGGGTATAGTACAGTATTACTCATGCTTCTTACCCGAGTGAGCAACAAAGCTAGCTCCTCTTCACAAGTTGTTGAACAAGGATAAAAAATGGCAATGGTCCAAAGAGCAACAAAATGCTTATGATGCATGTAAGAAGAACTTGACCAGTGATGCATTACCTCTTTACTCCGAAACAAATCGTGAGTTAAAGTTAGCTTGTGATGCACCTAGTTGTGGGGTAGGAGCTGTAATTTCCCATGAAATAGAACAGGGACAAGAAAATCCAAGAGCATTTGCAGCACGCACACTTATTCTTGGTCCTCGGTCAGCAATACCTGCAATGGCAGCCTCGAGGATGCAGCGATGGGCAGTTCTCCTGTCACAGTATGACTACAGCTCAAAAGAAAATGCTATCGCTGATGCATTGTCGCGTTTGCCTCATGAGGAATCAGATGTGGGCACTGAAGGTGCTATCCACATCACAGAAGCTGTGGACTATGACTTTCCAGTCACAGCAGCTGAAATTGCTGCTGAAACTCAAAAGGACACAGTGCCAAAACAAGTCTATGAACAAACTTTATGTTAACTTATGTTTATGTTAACTTTTATGTAGATGTGTGTCTTGTTGCTTTTACTTTAATACAGCTGTATGGTAATTCGAATTTCACTGTACCTTGACTGGTACATGTGACAATAAACTGACCTTGAACCTTGAACTTTGTGTGGGTGGTCAGAAATAAATCCATGTACTAATGAACTAAAACCTGATCACAATAGACGACATGAACTGTCATGTGAGCAAGGGTGTATTAAATCAGGTCACAGAGTAGTAGTACCTAATTCTTTAAGACAAAGATTACTTATAGAACTCCATAGTGAACACACACGTATTGTGGGAATGAAGTCCTCAGCCAGAGGTTGCATGCATTGGCCAGGATTGGACAATGACATAGAAGCAATGGCAAGCAAATGTAGTACCCATCAGTTGTGTAGAAGTAGGCCTGCCCAAATCCATTTGTAAATATGATCTTGGCCTACTAGACTCTTTCAGAGGGTTCATGTGGATTTCTGTGAACACGGGAATAATAATTTTCTTGTTTTGGTAGATTGCCACTCAAAGTGGATTGAGGTGGTACATATGGGTACAAACGCAACAACAGAAAGAACAATGGATGCATTGCAGTCTATCTTTGTGTGTCATGGATTACCTGAAGAGCTTGTCTCTGACCATGGCCCCCAATTTCATGCTGCACTGTTCCAAACTTTCATGGAGCTAAATGGTATCAACTTATCATCCGGCATCTAACGGCGCAGCCGTCAGGATAGAAACGTCAAAGGAGCTCTCAAGAAACATGTTCTTGAAGTGGATTCAAAATTCAGTATGTCACAGCGGCTAGCTAGTTTCTTACTGAAATATCGTAGCACGCCACAATCTACCACAGGGTATATGCCAGCTGAACTTATGAAAAGAAGGCTCAGAACTAGACTGTTCAGTTCTACCTAACCTATCTCCTAAGGTTGAACTCAAATAATCTGATCAGAAACGTCATTATGGTGGAAGTAAAAAAAAATGTAGGCTCAATACCCTTGATCAGGTTTGTGTTCTCAGCCCCCCTTACAAAGCAAACAAATGGGAGGTGGGAACAGTAGTTGAAGTGTGTGGTACTCGGAGGGACTTGGTAAAATTTGGAGGACGTGTTAGAAGTGTGCACATAAACCACACGATCCCAACAAGGGATGAACCGGTACAAGAGCAAAGCATCGACGAAGTAGATCTGTCAGACTTTGATATTATTCCGTTCAGAAGTAAAATCAGCATCTCCAAAGAAAATAGAGACAAAGATAAACGATCCTGAACTTGACTCTCCTTTAGAACCACAACCTTACACTCCCCCTAAACTACTCAGGCGATCAGAAAGAGTGTGTCAAGTCGTCAGATCAAATTTCTAAAATTATTCTTCTTTGTCTAATTTACAAGTTAGTTTACTTTCTAAAGGGAGAGCAGTGCAGTGCATATAATGGTAACTGTAACTTTAAGAACTGAATACTAGAATGGTATGGTTGAGCAGATAAGGAAGCATGTTTTTCTTTCAGCTGCGAGTTCACTGTGTTCTGTGTGCAAGTTCGTTTGACTGTGATTTTTTTAAATGCTCTAAAGCTTCCACTGCCAGTCAAATCCTGCATTTTTAAATGAATCAGTTTCCAGTTCAGCAAAACCGTAGAAAAGTTTGCTTTAAGAAGAATTGGATGTTTTGACACACTCGAGGAAATAACATGTGTACAAATTCTCAATAGTTGGGGGTTTTGATTTACAGAAAATATATATATTTTATTGCTTATGCATTGTCAAACTACCGTTATGAAGAACATATCAAACAAAATAGATTTACTAGGTCTTGGAAAAAATAGACACTAATTGCTGGAGTAAGTGAGTCAGCAAATCTGGGAACATTGGGAGGTGACGTTTCTGGTTGGGACCCTTCTTCAGACTGATTTTAGTGCCTGGTGGAAGCTGGAAAAGAGCTGACATCGGTACTAAGATGATCCCTCACCCCCGACAGCACGCCTGGCTCGCCCGCTGCAGAACCGGTTGAGGGAAACCGCGGAGCCCGGCCCCTGCTTGGCCCCAACCACGGCGGTGGGCGTGAACGCTGAACAAAGGGTCATGAAGAAAGAACCAGTGGTGTGGAAGAACTTAATTTAAAGGGAAATTAAAGGAAAATGAAAAGCAACAGACTTCGCAGGTTTGCTTCAAGAGACTTTATTGCATAATATCATGGAGAGATGGTGGCAGTAAACTGCTCACCAGTTCTCTGACTTCACAGCAGAATTAGCCGACAGTTATACTGAGCAGTAAGCAACTTTTGTTTTTTGTTAGATACAACTTTACGAAAATATACTATCTACTACATGGGTACCAATTATTTCATTCGTCATAACATACTTTATGTTTATGTTAATCTTATTCAACAACAGATGGTTAATACAAGTCAAACACAATAAAAGGGCATCTTGGCATTATTCTTTAGGCGGACCGCGCCACCCTCCCCTCTCCGAGCCAATCATAAGCCCCCTATTCACAGTAACATTTCTATGTTACTAGCGGTGGGGGGCGCGGGTAGTCTACTGTAACACACTGCTGAGAGAAACAAGCTTTCTTATCTCCGTCTACTATTTCATATTTACATTTACCATCCACCATTCAACATATTCTTAGACACGTCTAATTTTACTTTGCCGAAACCCACGAACCTCTTCTGCACCTGGTCAACGAGAGTTGCCAATTGTCACATCCAAGCACCCTTTCGTTTCCTTGTTCAATTCCAATCAAAATTAAGTAAGAAAGGATATTAATATTTTCTTCCACAGTTCCTTCCTTGTTGATCTTTATGATCAACACTTATATTATTATAAGAAAGGATTTTAATATTTTCTCTCATTAATCAGTTGTAAAAATGGAGGCATACGTGTCTGAATATAATTTTGGTTGGAACCCGTCCTTGAGCTTGCAAAGGGATTCCTTCTTCTGCAGGCGAAGGGATATGGGCACAAACCCAACATTCTAATCAGATAAGGAAGCATGTTTTTCTTTCAGCTGCGAGTTCACTGTGTTCTGTGTGAAAGTTGTTAGTTGAATTTCATACTCCAACTTCTACCTTCATCCTGTTTCTCATAACTAGATGCCTCTCTTCACTCTCATGTCCTCTATGACCCCATATAATGTTACTATATTCATAAGTATTTAATATTCTAAAGACAGTTAATAAAGAATATGTCTATATTTCGACACTTTTTTTTATCAATACAAAATTTTACGGTTCTTGCGTTTCCTTCTCCTGGAGGGTTCTGTCTGAGTGATACAGTTTACATCTGGTGGCATGTATCCAATCAGGTTTTTCTTTTACTTTTACTGCTGTTCGTGTTGTTAGCAGCACCACATATTGTCCTTTCCATCTAGGAGAGAAAGAATCTTTGTTTATTGCTCATACATAAATCTGATCTCTGGATTTAAACGGGTGCTTTTCTCATAGACTTTACCAATCGTATCACACATGGCTTGAGCATTTCTTATCGAAATTAGTGCTACCTTCTCAGGAGTCATCGGTGGTCGTGTTTCTGTTGTCATAGGTCGCCCCATCAAAATCTCGTGAGGTGTTAGGCCCGTGTTTCCATTTTTCTGATTTCTCAGGACACACATCACAATGGGCCATGGCGTCTGGCCACAACAATCTATTTTAGACAATAGACAATAGGTGCAGGAGTAGGCCATTCGGCCCGTCGAGCCAGCACCGCCATTCAATGTGATCATGGCTGATCATTCTCAATCAGTACCCCGTTCATGCCTTCTCCCCATACCCCCCGACTCCGCTATCCTTAAGAGCTCTATCCAGCTCTCTCTTGAATGCATTCAGAGAATTGACCTCCACTGCCTTCTGAGGCAGAGAATTCCACAGATTTACAACTCTCTGACTGAAAAAGTTTTTCCTCATCTCCGTTCTAAATGGCCTACACCTTATTCTTAAACTGTGGCCCCTGGTTCTGGACTCCCCCAACATTGGGAATGTGTTTCCTGCCTCTAAAGTGTCCAACCCCTTAATAATCTTATATGTTTCGATAAGATCCCCCCTCATCCTTCTAAATTCCAGTATGCAAGCCCAGTCGCTCCAGTCTTTCAACATATGACAGTCCCGCCATTCCAGGAATTAACCTAGTAAACCTACGCTGCACCCCCTCAATACAAGAATATCCTTCCTCAAATTTTGCTGGCATACTTTGCGAAAGTAACTTTTATCTCTCAATTTACTCTTTCTACCATCCATGAGGACTGTGGTTGATATGGTATGTGCGATTTCTATTGGAACCCAAGAGCCTTCGACAAGTTCTGAACTAATTTACTTGTGAAATGAGTTCCTCTGTCACTGTTCATACTCATGGGTATCCTGGATCTTGGTATTATTTCTTTCATTAAAATATTAACTACCGATTTGCATCATCCCTCCATGTGGCGGGTGCTTCCATCCATCTGGAGAACATATCAACTATGACCAGAATGCACTTAAAACCCTTTGCTGCGGGCGTGTGTACAAAATCAATTTGTAAATTCTCAAAAGGCATTTCAGGTTGTGGTATGTGTTCAAATTTTGCAGGCGTCTTCCCTCTATTATTTTGTTGACACACCAGCCATGTTCTTGCAACTTTATCAATTATGACTGTTATCCAAGGTACATACCATTGTTGGGACAATGCATATGCCATCCCCCCTTTTCCCATGTGAGCCTGTCCATGGGCTAGGCGAGACAGGGGCAAAAATATGCTCCTGGGGCAAACTACACGACCATCAGGGTGGACCCAGACAATAGGGTCTTGATAACACCCTGCTTTGCTCCAGGAATTCTTATCCTGGAATGATGCTGGGTTCTGGGCATCCTGTAACTGGGTTACATCAATGCTAACCGGGAGCATCCTTTGTGTTGCATACTTAATTTTAGCCGCTTATAATTGCGGGGTTTGCCTGAGGGCAATCTGGCTACATAATCAGCTGATCTGTTTCCCTTTGATGCATCATCATCTGATGGTATGAGCCTCGCATTTAATAAATGTAATCTGCCATGGCAATTGAATAGAATCCCATATATTTAAGACCAGTTTATCATGCTTAATAGTCTTTCTTGTTAATGTAATGAATCCTCCATTTTTCCATAACTGCCCAAAGTTATGTACAACCCCAAACACATAGTGAGAATCAGTGTAGATATTAGCACGTTTATCTTTTGCCAATATGCAGGCACGAGTCAGGGCACACAGCTCAGCTACCTGAGCAGACACGAGTCTGGTAAAGCATATGCCTCCAGCATTTGGTGTGGTGTGACCACCGCATATCCTGCTAATAATCTGGGATCGCTAGGTCGGTGTGAAGAGCCATCAGTAAATAGGACCAGGTCAGGATTATCAATCGGATGACTCTGTAAGTCCACCAGCAGAGTGGCAGTGGCTTCTACAAGCAATAGACAATTACGGTCACATCCTTCTTCTGGCAGTGGTACAAAGGTAGCTGGATTTATAGCAGTTGATTGCTGATAAGTATAGTTGGGGTGTGATAAACGGATAACTGCATATATACCTGGACTATCTCTGACATCTCCCTCCCGTTTCTGGACCTCACCATCTCCATCACAGGAGAAAAACTAGTGACGGACATTTATTACAAGCCCACCGACTCGCACAGCTATCTGGACTACACTTCTTCCCACCCGGTCCCCTGCAAAAGTCTATCCCCTACTCCCAATTCCTCCGTCTACGCCGCATCTGCGCCCGGGATGAGGTGTTTCAGACTAGGGCTTACGAGATGTCCTCGTTTTTCAGAAAACAGGGCTTCCCCTCCTCCATTATAGATGAGGCTCTCACTAGGGTCTCTTCTACATCCCGCAGCTCCGCTCTTGCTCCCCATCCCCCCACTCGCAACAAGGACAGGATCCCCCTCGTTCTCACCTTCCACCCCACCAGCCAGCGGATCCAACATATCATCCACCAACATTTCCGTCACCTACAACAGGACCCCACCACTGGCCATATCTTCCCATCCCCTCCCCTCTCTACATTCCGCAGAGACCGTTCCCTCCGCAACTCCCTGGTCCACTCGTCCCTTCCTACCCAAACCACCCTAACCCCGGGCACTTTCCCTTGCAACCGCACGAGATGCAACACCTGTCCCTTTACCTCCCCCCTCAACTCCATCAAAGGACCCAAACATTCTTTCCAGGTGAGACAGAGGTTCACCTGCACCTCCTCCAACCTCATCTATTGCATCCGCTGCTCTAGATGTCAACTCATCTATATCGGCGAAACCAAGCGCAGGCTCGGCGATCGCTTCGCTGAACACCTGCGCTCGGTCCACATTAACGCAACTGATCTCCCGGTGGCCCAGCACTTTAACTCCCCCTCCCATTCCCAGTCTGACCTCTCTGTCATGGGCCTCCTCCAGTGCCATAGTGAGGCCCGCCGGAAATTGGAGGAGCAGCACCTCATATTTCGCCTGGGCAGTTTGCGGCCCGGTGGTATGAACGTCGACTTCTCCAACTTCAGATAGCTCCTCTGTCCCTCCCTTCCCCTCCTCCTTCCCAGATCTCCCTCTGTCTTCCTGTCTCCACCTATATCCTTCCTTTGTCCCACCCCCGACATCAGTCTGAAGAAGGGTCTCGACCCGAAACGTCACCCATTCCTTCTCTCCCGAGATGCTGCCTGACCTGCTGAGTTACTCCAGCATTTTGTGAATAACTGCATAACCTGTTCTTCTAGCGGCTGTGAAATGTTGTTTGGATGCAGAGTTCAATAATAACATCACGGCATGAGGAACAGTCACTACACACAGGTGATCAGGAACGACGGGGATTGTGTTTTCTATCATAGCCGTTGCCGTTACAGCTCTCGAGCAGGCTGGCATGGCATTTACTGCAGCTTGTAAAGCCACGGAATAATAGGCTACCCGTCTTTTTCCCCCTCCATGTTCTTGAATCAGGACTCCAGTCACAAACCACTTTGATTAATTTACATAAAGTTGAAAGGGTTTTTATAATTTGGCAATCCCAGGGCCGGAGCAGTAACCATAGCGTTCTTTAGATTTCTAAACGCCTGGTCTCTTTCTGCAGTCCATACTACTCTGGAGGGCCCAGTCAGCAAGGTGGCTGAACGTAATGCTGTATCTAGTTCCCTGTAGTCATGGATCCATTGTCCGCAGTAACCCACCATGCCAAAGAAGGAGAGAATGTCCTTCTTTGTTTTCAGGACCGGGACGTTCTCTGTTGCCTTTATTCTATCTTTTCCAAGTCTCCTTCTGCCTTCCTGCAGCTGGAATCCCAGATACTGTAGTCTCGGCTGGCAGAACTGTAATTTTTCCAGGGATAATTTATGCCCTCTTTCTGCTAAATGTTGCAGCAATTTAATTGAGTCTTTACAACCAGGACCTGTCACAGACGCTACCAAAAGGTCATCGACATACTAGATCAAAGTAGACTTTGCTGATAATTGACATTCCTCAAGATTATTTTTCACTTCTGCTGCATATCCGGCCGGGCTTTCAGTATACCCCTGGGGTAGCCTAGTCCAGGTGTATTGTTGATCTTTGTAGGTAAAAGCAAACAGGAACTGGTTGTCTTTATGCAGGGGTATGGAGAAAAAGGACAAACATAGGTCAATTACTGTAAAGGTGTCGGCTTCCGCCGGTATAGATGACAGAATAATATTGGTGTCAGGTACTAAAGGAGCAATATGGATCACCATTCTGTTAATAGCTCTCAGGCCTTGGTTGGCAGAATGGAAGTATTACATGGACTTTGCGTTTTCACTAATACTTCTTGTTGTAATAAACAAATGATGACTATAGCTATCCCTTCTTAAGTCTCCGGGGTCAGTCGATACTGTTTTAAACATGTCAAGGCAGCACCCTTTTTAAAGCAGTATGAACATTGATTTCTCTAACTTTAGATAGCTCCTCTATCCCTCTCATTCCCCTCCCCTTCCCAGCTCTCCTGTTGTCTTCCTGCCTCCAACTACACCCTTTCTTTGCCCTGCCCCCTCCCCTGACATGAATCTCAACCCGAAATGTCGCCTATTCCTTCTCTCCTGAGATGCTGCCTGACCCGCTGAGTTACTCCAGCATTTTGTGATACCCTTGTTTAAAGTCACTTTATGTTCAGGGGCTGAACGCACTCGCCCCACATGATTCTTATGCTTTGCCCATAGTTCAGAGGGTACTTGGATCAGAGCCATTGGGAACCTTGACGGATCCTCAGTTGGCGGCTGTTGCTTT
This sequence comes from Rhinoraja longicauda, assembly GCF_053455715.1. Lineage (NCBI taxonomy): Eukaryota > Metazoa > Chordata > Chondrichthyes > Rajiformes > Arhynchobatidae > Rhinoraja > Rhinoraja longicauda. The sequence continues at coordinate 104,176 of NW_027601355.1, read as the reverse complement.
TCAAAAATAGTGTCCCATTCCTTTCTGACCCATGTGATCTTTCCTTCTGTGTCATTAAATAAGTCAATCAGGACCTCTCCTTTTGCCATTGGTAACTTTAAATCATGAATTGAATGTTTGTTCTTCAGCCTTTTTATCATTTCTCCTATTTCCTTCGCTGTTGCTGGAGGTCAGGTGTGACTCAGAAGTGTCTCCCATCTCCAATCGATCCCTTTGGTTTTGAGAGAGGTGGACCATTATTCCTAATCCCGGGACCCCCAAAAACAAATAAGGGGTAACCGCTAATTGTTCGATGTTATTCAACCAGGGGGAGACTATTTCCTGGTACCCGGCATTAGGGAGGCGCGTATATAATGCAGTGCAACGTGTTCGCTTATGTTCTTGGCTGGTTTCGACAAGATACTGTAAATACCGGCCTTTTAAATCCTGCACTCTTTGCGGAGCACAATGGATTTGATTAACCAATTGGATGTACGGATTGTTACTCAATTGGCAACAATATCGGATGGGCATCTTTTACCCTTGTTCTTCCTCCTTAATTAAATTTAGCAATTGATGTGTGTGCATTTGAGGGGGTTCCATAAACATGCCGACTGCAGTACAGTGTAAAACCGCTCCCAGTTTGCAGAACCTGTCTTTCCAATAACGGGAGTGGCGCTGTTCTAGAGATTATTAAAGTGTCAGTAAGTGGCTTGCCATTTACCTGCACACGAGTGGGTTCTGGTAATTGTTCTATCATGGGGACACAGGCCACCCCAATAGTATTACTATTTGACTGACTGACGGGGATGTCCACGGAGGGGGGCACAGACGACATTGTGTCTCCGGTATCGACCAGAAGGTCTAAATGGCAGTCACCTATCTTGCCTGCACTTATGGGTTCTTATTCTGATTTAGACAATCTGATCACAGCCGCCTGTGCCGCCTTACATCCATAGCATCCATGTGGTGATGGATTAGGAAGGGGTTACTGAATGAGAAGGGGGTAAGGCCTGGATCCCTTCCCTGTTGCTGTGGGGAACATCTGCAATCTCGAGCCCAATGCCCCATCTTACCACATCTCCAGCATCTGCCTCGTGTTGTATCATTTATTTGCCATTGTCCCCTTCCTCGGCCCCTACCTCTACAACTTCCTCCTCTTCCCCAGCCCCCTCTCTCCGTGTAATACTGGCCCGATGTTTTGGTTTCGGCTCTCTCGCTTGGGCAAACAGCCATTCCCTCTCCATGTTCACAAGCGCTGTTATCACATTATCCCATGGCTTATTTTGCCATTCTAGATTAACCAATTAAGAAATGCATTGGACTTTCTTAAGGGATCTGGAGCTTCGGCAACCATGGCTCTAACTTCAGCTGCGGTCCAGGGTTTCAACACGGGGACTTCTCCTATCATAGTACGGGGGAGGGGGGGGGGGGGGGGGACTACATCAGTGACTCGGACTTAGACTCTTCCTCAACATTCATCATCTGGAGCTTTGTTTGCTCATCCTTCATGATATCTTTTTGATATCTCCAAGATCGTGTATCAGGTCCCTCTCAGAGGTACTATCTGCTTCTGCCAGACCTGCCTGAGGAGCTGTAGCTCCTTTACCGATGGACTGATCCACCCGAGACGCCAAAGGTAGAAACAGAGCCTCAGCACCTGACGGGGCAGCGGCCTGTTCTCCTTCTATATACGCCGGGTTATACGGAGGTTGTCGCGGGCGAAATGCACCCGCCATCATCAACAGATCATCAAAATCATCCTCTACTGGGGGTGCCTTCTCCACAGGGAGTCGGGGATATATTGCTGCCATTTGCTTTGGTATTATAGGCACAGGTCCCTCATTTCCCTCTTTCTGCTTAACACCTTTTCCCTCCTCCAGGGGCTGGTGTCTTCTCTCCATCCCCACCCATTTCCTTATTATTTCTATCAATTTTAAAGGTATACACAGCACTCCAAATATAACTAATAACACTGCCACTACAAATATTAATTGTGTTCCCATCTCGCCAAACCATTTCTTTTTTAGAAATGAGTAGGACAGAGACAGCTTATAGCTTCCCCCATCCGGCCAATCTCCATTTGATCGATCAGCTAGATTACCACAAAAAATTACCACACATTGGTCATCTCCGTTGTTTTTTATTACCACATCTGCTGGCGATCCCGGTGGAACAATGGGATCTCCTACCTTTTCCCGGTGTTTTATGGTCTTTTTTATCACCTTGGCAATGTTCTCTCTTATCTGCATCTTTTCCTCAGGCCTCCCTCTATCAGTAGGATCAGATTTCTCCGATCGACAACTGTTTCGTCCCATATTCTTTTCACAAGTCTGTAAAACAAAAGTTAGGTTTCCGTGGACAATACCTTATAATATACTATTCACAGTTTGCGCGCACCGGGTTTACTCAGTCCGCAAACTTCCAAGTCACGTTTCAATTTTTAAAGCGCGCTTTACGGCACCTGCTTCAATTTATCTTCTACGCTCAGCGTGAGCAAATTAATCTTCTCCGCTTTATTCCGCCTCTTGGCTCAGCGTGAGTCACCGGCCAGACAAGCTAGGTTGCCCGGGGGCTCTCCCTCCTCTCTGGGACCCCCCCCCCCCCCCCCCCCGTCCCCCTTTCGGTTAGGAATATTTTATCATTCCCTTTAATTTCCCACTTGTATTCGTTCGAATCCCTTTACATTTGGGATCATGCCGACGACGTCAAATTCTGTGGAAGAAATTAATTTTGAGGGAATGAAAGGAAAATGAAAATCGGAGACTTTGCAGGTTTGCTTCGAGACTTTATTGTACGATCTCATGGAGAGATGGCGGCAGTAAACTGCCCACCAGTTCTCTGACTTCACAGCAGAATTAGCCGACAGTTATACTGTGCAGTAAACAACTTTTGTTTTTTGTTAGATACAACTTTCCGATAATATGCTATCTAATACATGGGAACCAATTATTTCATTAGTCATAACATTAATTTTGTTCATGTCAACTTTATTCAACAACAGACGGATAATACAAGTCAAACACACTACAAGGGCATCTTGACATTATTCTATCTCACATTTTATGCGGACCGCGTCATCATCCCCTCGGGGTGGTGGTGAGGGGTGGGGGGTCGCTCAATGCATTCGGGGCATTGTCGCCAGTCACGGAGCCAGTTTGTTCACCGGTATCGAAGGGGGGAAAACTTAAATTATTTCACAAATCACAGATTCTCCACCAAGACAAATCTCAACGTTGCCAAACGTTGCGGAATAAGGAATCGTTATTTCCCACACCTGAGGGAGAGCCGATCACTACTGCGTCCTCCCCTGAGAGAAGGGTGACCTCAGCAGCGATGAGATTGTGTCAGCCGTGTCCTTACCAATTCTCATTATTAGCATCCATATATATTCTAATTATTCTCATATATATAGACGCTCCAGGGGACACCAACATTTTATATCCCCTTTGAGAACCCGGTCCCCAGCACCATTCCACCCACCCATCGGACACCCAGCGACAAGGAGACAGTTATCAGAAGTGATCAGAATAGTTTATTCCCGGTCACTATAAACAACCTGTTTCCTGTGTGATTCATGCACAAGGTGATGTGACTGCGCTCTGTTATCCCGTGACTTACAATATCCAGTATTGCTGCACTTGGACAACATTGAGATTATATTGTGTAGAAAGGAGTTGCATATGCTGATTTATTGGTTGTAAATGGCAGCTACTGAATTACATAATTCGCACACCCGGATACCTCCTGAAAAGGTCGGTTTAAGATGCGTACATCTGTTTAATGTTCTGCTATATTTATAACTAGACTGGGAATACTAATGCTTCAATGATATGATTAATTTCACAATGAAATTCACGGGGTATTTAACCACGTTCTTCAGCTCCTCTCGGAACTTTCTCTGGGTCAGGACATAAATACACGTGTTGGTGCAGGTACTCGGACGCTGGAGCATAAACGAAATTGCCGGAAGATCACTTTCTGCGAAGTAGCCAGCGCCTAAAGTGCGCTCAGACACAACATAAACAAGCGTTGTGCTCCACAACGCGATGAAACTCCCTGATATGCTGAAGAGTAAAACGATGGACTTCCTCCGGTTTTCCATCTCCGGGTCTTTGCCATTCTCTCCACTGTTGCGGCCCCGGAACAATCTGCGGACTCTACCAGAGACTAAAATGTACCTGGCGGTCAGTGAATTGACCAACAAAAGCAAAATGAACGGGAGACAAGGAGTTACCGTAAAGTACAAGAACTCAAACGCAGTCCATGAAGGTGAGGTGAAGAAAGACAGTTTTAAGTCACACCCTCTGGGTTTATTGTCGTTAATATATGCTGATTCGAATGTAAAATACCACGGTACGTTTATTAAACAGCTCAGAACAATTACCGTTCCGAGAACACCACTCGCCGTTCGCTCGGTGCAATATTTTGTTCTCAGCTTCTGACAACAAATGGCCACAAACCGATCAAACGTGAAACCCACGGTGAACCAGACAGAGATTGTTGTGGCTGCGATGGCCAGGGCCCAGGTGATGGAGCACACGGGGGTGATGGTGAAGAACGACAGCGGGAAATACATCACAACAATGGTCCCTATTATGACATCAATGATGAGGACCATGAGGTCGGCCGCTGCCATTGCCACCAGGTAGCGAGTGATGCATTTGGAGAGACCGCACTTTCCACGGGACAGGATCACAATCGCCACCAAGTTAACTGCGAAAGAACGAACGAAGGATGTTATCTGGCGTTCACGAACAATACTCTGAGCTGAAAGGATTTCCTAGTGACATTTACTACTGAGTTTCCAGAATAAATTAAATTACAAGACATATCAGCAGACAGATAATGAAAAGATACGTGGCCCGCACAGCTCTCGGGATCCGGGTTGGATCCTCTCCTCTGACTCGGGCTTTCCGTCGGTTCCCGCGCGAACGGGTGTTTTCCCTCGTAGCACCAGTTACCTGATCCAATCGAGAGATCATTCCGTATCTTAGCTGGGTGCTCTAATTGACTTCGCAATGCAGACGACAAGTGTGCCAGTGGCGGTGCGTGGATCAGTGTGCGAGAATAATCTGCAGGCTCAAAGTAACTCAGAAGGTAGCCGAGAGGCTGACAGTATTCCTCTTTGGGAATGGCAAATCTAGATAGACCGTTTGTCCTCCTTACCGAAAGATAATTGTCGTTATTGGAGCACAATGCACAGATAGTGATAAAGTCCTTCCGCGTGTAAACAGGCTCTTCGGCCCAGCGTGCCCATGCCTCATCTACTTTTGTTCCACCTGCGCATGTTTGGTCTAGATCCTTCTAAACCCTTCCTATCCATGTACCTATCAAAAGGTTCAAATATTGGGTCGAAAAACACAATCGCCACAATTTGTGAAGGCAGAGTCTGTAACTGGGGCAATAATAGTTCAATTTGAAATCGTCCAACGGTTTCCAGTCCTGCTAAGTTTCGACTAACCTCAAAGCAATTTTCGAAGGCTTCTCTACCCCGTTCTTGAGTTCTGGTCGCCACATTACAGAAAGGATGTGATGGCTTGGAGAGGGTGCAAGGATTTACGAGAATGATGCCTGGACCAGAGGGTATTGGCTACAGAGAGAAGTTGGACAGAATTGGATTGTTTGTTTCTGGAATGCTGGAGGATGCGGGGCGACCTAACAGAAGTATAGAAAATAGCAACCTTATTTCCAGGATAGGAAAACCAAATATTAGAGGGAAGAGATCTAAAATGTGAAGGGCAAAGCTGAAGGAAGGTGTTAGCGCCATTTTCTTAATACACAAAGGCTAAGTGCCCGGACGCTGCCAGGGTGGGGGCGTGGGTTGGTGTTTGGGCCAAGTCGAATAGTGGTGTTTCAGAGACATTTGGATACGTAAATAGATTTGCAGAAAATAGAGGGATATGTGTCAGCTCAGGCAAATAGGAGTTGGCCTTGGCATCATGTTCGACACAGACATTGTGGACCGAATGGCCTGGTTTGTGATGGACAGTTCTATGATTTATATTTTGTTTAAAATAATTTCCTGTCACCACCCGACTCCTACCACTGGAACAACTTTGTATCTAATTCTTCCCAACTGGATCCTATTTGCGCTAACCTTCCAGGCCAGTCGACCATGCAGGACCCTGTGAAAGCCACGGCTAAAGTACACGTCAGCCATCATGCCCAAGTTAATTCCCTTGGTTATTTATTTGAAAAGTTCAATCATATTCTTGAGACACAGTTTCTCAGGACCAAACTCACGCTCCCTATTTATAATCAGTGTTTACCTTTCCAAATTCCGATGAGTCGTGTAGCACTGAATTCCCTCAGGCAAATTTGCCACCACCGATATCAGAATGACCCGCCTGCAGATCCGTGCATACATTCCACACAAAAGAAAGGCATCACATCAAGGTCAATACCCAACATTATGATTGGGCAGGGTCAACCGGCAGTGGGGACTGGGCAGGGTGAAGGTACAGTGGGGACTGGGCAGGGTGAGGTTACAACGGGGACTGGTCAGGGTGAGTTTATAGTGGGGAATGGGCAGGGTGAAGCTACAGTGTGGAATGGGCAGGATGTGGTGAAAGTGGGGAATTGGCTGGGTGACTGGCCAGTGGGGATGGGGCAGGGTGAAGGGGCAGTGGGAGCTTGGCAGGGTGAAGGGGCAGTGGGTACCGGGCAGGGTGAGGTTAATGTGGGGACTGGGCATGGTCAACGGTCACTGGGCAGGGTGACGGTGCATTGGGGACTGGGCCGGTGCAAGCCGCGGGCGGGATGAAGGTGCAGGGGGAAGGTGCAGTGCGGACTGTTTAAAGTAGGGTGTACAGCGGAGGGACAGACTGCACGTCAGGATAGATAACAGCGGGGAGTGAGCAACCACGGGTGGCTTATCGTGCGGATTTCCATTGTAATGTTTTATGTCATGCTGATCAGGGAATTTGCAGGTTGACTATGGGTGATCTGAGCTGGAAGCAAATGCTACAGTCAGAAGTGTTCTGTCGAATTACAGCAGATGTCCCGAAACTACAAACCACGTTGATTGTTCCATGTACAACGCATTCAGTGTATGCCCGCGCTGCAGTCCACACCCCGACCCACGCTCTCCACTCTGTCTCCACCATTCTCGCGCACTCCACCTCCCTATTCCCATTTCCCGTCAATACACTTTGTAGCGCTTCCATCCACCACATTCTCCAGTTCCTTCCCCAGAGGGAGAGCTTCCCACAGCTCGGAAACAAGCCATTACACCCACCACAGCCAAACTGACATGGATGTACCCACAGAACCCGTAGTCTCCATGCCTTGGAGTTTCAAGTGTTCCTCTTGATGTCTTTGGTGTCCCTGCCTCCGTCAAACTCTTTAGTAGCGCGTCCTAGATTCCGAGTCTGAATGAGAAGATACCACATCAGATTATTTCAAACATTTAATCTAAGGGGGCGTGTCCAATGCTTGGCTGAGTAGACATAACTTTTCAGCACTCCCGAAAACAAAGCCCTAAACTGCTAAAAAAGACGAACTAAAGGAATCAAGTACTTTAAATTAAATCAGAAAGTATACAGAACGTACGGATGCCTTCCAAGAAAGTAAAAGGAGGAGTACAACTGCCACAGAAGCAAGCAAAGGAATCAAGAAAAAAAATCGAAGGTAGGCCCACAGCTCTGATGGAGCAGGGGACTAGATTTGGTGACCCCTCGGCAGGCGGTGAGTCTGGGGAGGGCTCCGGTACGAAGCTGGAGTCTACTACTCCCAGCAAGCGCTCTTTGACTTGGGTCAAAATACGAGGGAGTCGCCGTGAGTTACCAAAAAGGCCCACTGTTTGCCAAGAGGCTGCTGATGTTGTGTCTGGAGTTTTGGACACGAGTGACGATGAGGTAACGGGAGACTCCACTAGCAGTGGAAGTGGAAATGAGGAGGAAGAAGAAGAAAAGCAAGAAGATACAGAGACTAATATAAAAACGATGCTTCAAGAAATTATTAACAGGCTTAAGAAAATTGAAGGAGATAACAAATTAATGAGGAGAGATAACAAGAAATTTCATAAGATTTTGAAAAAAATGGAGGAGAAATTTCAAACAGTGACAAATAAAGTGGATAAAAATGAAGACAGTATTACTGCTGCAGCAATTGAAAGCAAAAAGACGGCGGAGAAGTTGGATGCCTTGGAAAACTATAGCAGGAGAAATAATGTTAAAATTGTTGGTTTGCCAGAGGGAGTGGAGGGGGAAGACCCAATTAGAGGATTGGACACATTATAGGCAGGAAACATGTTCCCAATGTTGGGGGAGTCCAGAACAAGGGGCCACAGTTTAAGAATAAGGGGTAGGCCATTTAGAACAGAGATGAGGAAGAACTTTTTCAGTCAGAGAGTGGTGAAGGTGTGGAATTCTCTGCCTCAGAAGGCAGTGGAGGCCAGTTCGTTGGATGCTTTCAAGAGCGAGCTGGATAGAGCTCTTAAGGATAGCGGAGTGAGGGGGTATGGGGAGAAGGCAGGAACGGGGTACTGATTGAGAGTGATCAGCCATGATCGCATTGAATGGCGGTGCTGGCTCGAAGGGCTGAATGGCCTACTCCTGCACCTATTGTCTATTGTCTATTGTCTATTGTTTAATTAACTTTTTTCAAGATTGGATAGTGACCACTCTGGGAATAGATAAACAAGGTCGGATGGAAATAGAAAGAGCACATAGGGCTCTAAGACTGAAACCCTCGGCTAATCAAAAGCCACGATCTGTGTTGATTAAATTTTTAAGATACCAAGATCAAGTATTGGTTTTCAAAACAGTCGGGAATAATATAAGAGAGGGAAAACCAATAGAACATGAAGGCACTAAAATTATCTTTTACCCAGACATCAGTAATGCCTTGTTGAGCAGAAAAAAAGAATTTAATAAGGCAAAAAATATTCTATGGAAGAAAGGCTATAAGTTTATTTTACTGCATCCGGCTACTTTGAAGATTATGATCAACACTGGAGAAAATAATTTTTTTAAAGACTTTGTCAAAGCAGAAGAGTATGCGGAAGAATTGCCATCGAGATATGCTTAAGAAGATTCATGAATGAATGATTATTAATAAGATCTGTATACTACAGAGGGGATTAACTGTATTAAGGATTGTTAATTTTTAGAAGTACTTGATATATCCGGGGGGTTGGAGAATGTGGATGTTCCACCATAATCATGGGCACAAGTGTGGTGCGGACCACACCTCGTATAATAGAGGGGGGTAATGTTGCTAATCTATTTATTAACAACATTAGAGGGAGGGTCTATTTCTCTATCTTTCTTATTTCTTTTCTGTTTTTATACCTGGACTATGGAGGGGAGCACACTGAAATACGGCACAATGTAAATACCGGAAGAGGTATCAAGGTAAGGAAAAAGGAAGAGAAAAAAAAAGGAATGAATGGATAACACATTAAATTTTTAAAGCTATAATGTGAATGGGTTAAATGGACCGATAAAAAGGAAGAGAATTTTAACACAGATGAAAAAATTGGAAGTAGATATAGCTTTCTTGCAAGAAACACATCTAATGGAAAAAGAGCATCAAAAGTTAAAGAGAGATTGGGTAGGAAGTATGGTCGCATCTTCTTTTAACTCAAAAGCAAGAGGGGTTGCTATCCTATTTAAGAAAACGCTACCAATTAAGATACAAAATATTGTAAGTGACCCAGTAGGTAGATTTGTAATGGTACATTGTCAAATTTTCTCAGAATTGTGGTCCTTAATGAATATATATGCACCAAATATAGATGATGAGAAGTTTGTGCAGGGTACCTTTTTAAATCTGGCGGAAGCACATGAAAATATATTGATAGGGGGAGATTTCAATTTTTGTTTAGATCCAGTAATGGATAGATCATCAAGGACAACGACAAGGACAAGAGCAGCGAAGACAACCTTGAATTTAATGGAACATTTAAATTTAATAGATGTTTGGAGGAAAAGCCATCGCAGGGAAAGAGACTACTCCTTTTATTCCAATAGACATGATACATATTCTAGAATAGATCTATTTATTCACAAAATGCTGGAGTAACTCAGCAGGTCAGGCAGCATCTCGGGAGAGAAGGAATGGGTGACGTTTCGGGTCGAGACCCTTCTTCAGACTGATGTCGGGGGTGGGACAAAGGAAGGATATAGGTGGAGACAGGAAGATAGAGGGAGATCTGGGAAGGAGGAGGGGAAGGGAGGGACAGAGGAGCTATCTGAAGTTGGAGAAGTCGACGTTCATACCACCGGGCCGCAAACTGCCCAGGCGAAATATGAGGTGCTGCTCCTCCAATTTCCGGCGGGCCTCACTATGGCACTGGAGGAGGCCCATGACAGAGAGGTCAGACTGGGAATGGGAGGGGGAGTTAAAGTGCTGGGCCACCGGGAGATCAGTTGCGTTAATGCGGACCGAGCGCAGGTGTAGCGATCGCCGAGCCTGCGCTTGGTTTCGCCGATATAGATAAGTTGACATCTAGAGCAGCGGATGCAATAGATTAGGTTGGAGGAGGTGCAGGTGAACCTCTGTCTCACCTGGAAAGAATGTTTGTGTCCTTTGATGGAGTTGAGGGGGGAGGTAAAGGGACAGGTGTTGCATCTCGTGCGGTTGCAAGGGAAAGTGCCCTGGGTTAGGGTGGTTTGGGTAGGAAGGGACGAGTGGACCAGGGAGTTGCGGAGGGAACGGTCTCTGCGGAATGCAGAGAGGGGAGGGGATGGGAAGATATGGCCAGTGGTGGGGTCCTGTTGTAGGTGACGGAAATGTTGGTGGATGATATGTTGGATCCGCTGGCTGGTGGGATGGAAGGTGAGAACGAGGGGGATCCTGTCCTTGTTGCGAGTGGGGGGATGGGGAGCAAGAGCGGAGCTGCGGGATGTAGAAGAGACCCTAGTGAGAGCCTCATCTATAATGGAGGAGGGGAAGCCCCGTTTTCTGAAAAACGAGGACATCTCGGAAGCCCTAGTCTGAAACACCTCATCCCGGGCGCAGATGCGGCGTAGACGGAGGAATTGGGAGTAGGGGATAGACTTTTTGCAGGGGACCGGGTGGCAAGAAGTGTAGTCCAGATAGCTGTGCGAGTCGGTGGGCTTGTAATAAATGTCCGTCACTAGTTTTTCTCCTGTGATGGAGATGGTGAGGTCCAGAAACGGGAGGGAGATGTCAGAGATAGTCCAGGTATATTTAAGGGCAGGATGGAAATTGGAGGTGAAGTGTATAAAGTCAGTGAGTTCTGCATGGGTGCAAGAGGTAGCACCAATGCAGTCGTCGATGTAGCGGAGGTAGAGTTCGGGGATGGGGCCAGTGTATGTCTGGAACAGGGATTGTTCGACGTACCCGACAAAGAGGCAGGCATAGCTAGGGCCCATGCGAGTGCCCATAGCTACGCCTCTGGTTTGGAGGAAGTGGGAGGAGTCAAAGGAGAAGTTGTTGAGGGTAAGAACCAGCTCTGCTAGGCGGAGGAGAGTGTTGGTCGATGGGGATTGGCTGGTTCTACGGTCGAGGAAGAAACGGAGGGCTTTGAGACCATCCTTGTGGGGGATGGAAGTGTAGAGTGACTGGACATCCATGGTGAAAATGAGGGAGTGGGGGCCTGGGAACCGGAAGTTATCCAGGAGATGGAGAGCGTGTGAGGTGTCTTGGACGTAGGTGGGGAGGGATTTGACCAGGGGGGATAGGATGGAGTCGAGGTAGGTAGAGATAAGTTCGGTGGGGCATGAGCAGGCAGAGACAATGGGTCTGCCGGGACAATTGTGTTTGTGGATTTTGGGTAGGAGGTAGAATCGGGCCGTGCGGGGCTGGGGAACTATGAGATTGGAGGCACTGAGGGGTAGTTCGCCGGAGTTGGTGAGGTCGGTGATAGTGCTGCTGATGAAGGTCTGGTGTTTATCGGTGGGGTCATGGTCCAGGGATAGGTAGGAAGAGGTGTCTGATAGTTGTCGTCTGGCCTCGGTGCGGTAGAGGTCAGCACGCCAGACTACCACAGCCCCTCCCTTGTCAGCGGGTTTAATTATTAAGTCCGGGTTGTTGCGGAGTGAGTTGAGGGCTGCACGTTCAGGAGGGGAGAGGTTAGAGTTAGTCAGGGGAGTGGAAAATTTGAGGGATTTCAGCTCAATTAAGGGGTAGAATAATACAAATAGATTACAAGGCTAGGTTGTTATCGGATCACTCACCATTATTAATGAAAATTACGATGCCAGATAAAGAACAGTCAGTGTATAGATGGAGACTCAACTTTTACTATTGAAAAGGCAAGACTTTTGTGATTTTATTCGAGGACAAATTGAATTATTTTTGGAAACAAATTTAAATTCAGTTGATGATAAATTTATTGTATGGGATGCAATGAAGGCTTATTTGAGAGGCCAAATTATAAGCAACTCATCTAAGATAAAGAAAGACTATAGGAAGGAATCTGAAAGATTAGTAAAAGAAATCACCGTATTAGAAAAAGACTTACAGAAAACTTCTTCAGATACGAAAAAAATACAACTTGCAAAAAAAAAATTTCAATACAATACTTTACATACTTACAGAACAGAAAAACTAATATTACGAACTAACCAAAGATATTATGAATTAGGAGAAAGAGCACACAAGGTATTGGCATGGCAACTGAAAGAAGAACAAATATCAAGAACAATAAATTCAATTAGAACAGATCAAAACATTATTACTTATAAACCAAGAGAAATCAATGAGGTATTTAAGCAATTCCAAACTAATCTGTACCATTCTGAATCTGAAAAGGATGAAATTACGATAAATAATTTTTTATCCAAGATACAATTACCAACAATCTCTAATGAGGAGCAGATGGGACTAAATGCCTCCTTTACTTTGAGAGAAGTGGAGGAAGTATTATATTCTTTACCAAGTAATAAATCTCCAGGGAAGATGGTTTCCCGCCTGAGTTCTATAAAAAAATTAAAGATTTGTTGTTACCAGTATTTATGGAAGTGACACATCAAGCGGAAAAAACTTCTACATTACCAGAATCCTTCTCACTGGCAATTATAACGGTAATTCAAAAAAAAGGGAAAGACCCTTTAAATGCATCTTCTTATAGACCAATATCATTGTTGAATGCAGATTATAAAATAGTTGCTAAACTCTTGGCAAGGAGATTGGCAGAAGATTGGCAGAATATTTACCGAAGCTGGTTAAAGAGGACCAAACTGGATTTGTCAAAAAAAGGAAAATGTCTGATAATGTAGCAAGATTTATGTATTCTACATTTAGCATAGAAAAGAAAGGAATTGAGCGTAGCAGTTGCTTTAGATGCTGAAAAGGCGTTTGACAGGTTAGAATGGGATTTTTTATTTAACATATTAGAGAAGTACGGATTGGGAAATGGTTTCATTAACTGGGTAAAAGCTCTTTATAAACAACCTAAAGCCAAAGTGGTGACAAATGGTCAATCTTCTCAATCATTTAATTTGGAAAGATCTAGTAGACAGGGATGTCCCTTGTCTCCGGCTTTATTTGTATTGGCCATTGAACCTCTGGCAGAGCTAATAAGATCAGATTTAGACATTGAAGGATTTAAAGTTAATCAGGAAAATCACAAAATTACTTTATTTGCAGATGATGTTTTAATTTGTTTTACTAGACCATTGGAATTCTTAAGAAAATTATATTTCAGACTGGAAGAATATGGGAAAGTATCAGGATACAAAATTAATAAAGATAAAACTGAAATAATGCCTCTTTCTGAAGGTAATTATGATCAATGTAAAAGAGAAAGTCAGTTTAAATGGCAAAAAGAAGGCATGAAGTACCTAGGGGTTAAAGTAGATAATAAGTTAAATAATCTGTATAAACTAAATTATAAACCACTAATTAAAAAAATTGAGGAGGACTTGAAGAAATGGATGAATCTTCCAATTACATTGCTAGGGAGAGTGAACTGTATTAAGATGAATATTTTTCCGAGGTTACAGTATTTATTCCAAACACTGCCTATACCTTTACCAAATAATTTTTTTCAAGAATTGAATAAAATTGTGAGAAATTTTCTTTGGAAAGGTAAAATGCCAAGAGTGTCTATGGAAAAATTAACATGGAAATTTGAATTAGGTGGACTGCAATTACCAAATTTTAAAAATTACTATCTGGCAGCACAAATGAGTTTTATTTCATCCTTTTATCAAGAGGGAGGAAAAACAGCATGGGTTAAAATTGAAATGTATAAAATAAAAGAACTATGCCCAGAAGAATTTATATATAAATGGGAAGCAAAGCTATTAGTTAAGGATCAAGAGTCACCTTTGCTAAAACATTTAATTAATATATTGTTGAAAACAGTTAAAGCTAATGATAAAAGATTTTTTCTAACAGCTAAAACTCCATTAGTAAAAAATAGATTACTGCCGTTTGCTTGGAATAATCAAATATTACAAGTCTGGGAACAGAAGGGTATTAAACATATAGGAGATTGCTACGAAGGAAATAATTTTTTGACATTTTCTCAATTGAGAAACAAATATCAAATTCCATATTTGTATAATCAAATATTTTTTTCTATTATCAATTACAATCTTTTTTAAGGGAAAAGTTAGGTAATTCAATGTTTTTATTTCAAATTAAAGGAATTGAATCCCTGATTCAGGGCAAGAGAACTAAAAAATGTATATCTTCAATGTATAAATTGTTACAAAAATCTAGTCCAAAGACAGGAATTCAAAAATCAAGACAAAGATGGGAAACAGATCTGAATATTAGCATTGATGAACCAAGTTGGGAAAGATTATGTTTAGAAAGTATGAAAAATACTATTAATGTGAGATATTGTTTAGTACAATACAATTTTTTACATCAACTATATTTAACTCCGAAAAAATTAAACAATTTAAATCCAAATTTACCTGAAATTTGTTTTAGATGCAACCAGGATGTGGGTACTTTTTCACACTCCACATGGGCATGTCCGAAGGTAACTCCTTTTTGGAAAGACCTAAAAAACTTTTTGGAACAATTGATGAATAAGACCATACCATTGGATTCAAGGTTGTTTTTATTGGGAGATACTAAAGGAATATTACCAAGATTAATTTTAGATAAATATCAGGAAAGATTTCTCAAAATAGCAATAGCAATAGCAAAAAAATGTGTGGCGGTCACTTGGAAAGATCATAATGAAATAAGAATTGCAAGATGGTATGCAGAAATGCGTAGTTGTATCCCATTAGAAAAAGCTACTTATAATCTGAGAAATAAATATGATTTCTTTTTGAAACTTTGGAACCCATTCACTTTAAAACTAGGATTAAGAATTGGAAATATTTAATTTCAGGATTGTTTTTATACCCCTAAATTTTTTTTAATAAGAAATTAGCCGGAAGTGTTTCCTTCTTGTCTCCAGGTTTCCTTCTTTCTTTCTTTCTTTCCTTTTTTTTCTTCTTTAAAAAAAAAATCTATCTTCTTCTCCTTTTTCCTCTTTTTTCTAACTGGGGGGTGGGGGGGAGGGGGGTTGTGGGTTGGGAGATAATACAGAACAATACAAGTATAATCGAATTTAAAATGTATAATCGAATTTATCATGTAGGTATCATCGCGTACTATGAGTTCATACGTGTATTTGTTTTGTTAAAATTTAAATAAAATTAATTAAAAAAAAACAACATTTAATCTAAACCAATGCCCTCTGGATATAGCTCTGTCTTGTTTGGGACATGTTTCATAGCACGTATCCTGTCCATGCCCCTTAATTTGTCCAATTGTTGGATCTTCACTGTGTCTTTTTCGTGAAAATAAAATAACCTCAGTCTATCGACTCTCCCGTCATTACCAAACTTTGCCATCGCAGAAAACATGCTCATGGATCTCCTCCCCACCTTCGACCTAGCAGTTAAGTTCTTCCTACAGAGTGGTGACTAGAGGTGCCCACAGAGGTGCAGATGTGGGCTAGCGAACATCGTATAAAGATGTACCCCAACCACTCTGCTCTTGGTTTGTTTGTACGGCAGGAAAAATAAAATGTCACATACACATTCAATGACAACTGATCGACAGTACCTGTATTGTGAATAAATACCTTCGATTTGTACCAGCTTCTGCCGTTATTTTTCTTATACTGACAGTACCTTTAATGCCGCCTCCGAAGATCTTTGGGCTTGTACACCATCGGGTTCGAAAGATAATCCTTTCTAGGAGCCTACCCTCTGCCCCGGGTTTACTCAGCTTCACCCGAGTTATTAGTGAATGCAGACTCAGGAAGCTGTTGGTAGGGGAGAAGGGAATGTTGATGCTGATGTGTACCGAGTGCAGAAGATTGGGTAATCTCCTTGGAGACGGCCATGGTATGGTATGCATATCTGTAGCGGAATTTCTCCGATCAACCAGTTGCAAGTAAATTAATAATGTATTCGTAGAAAACTTCCTACGTGTATGCGGACCATTTGGCTCATTGTTTCTGTGCCGAATAATCGGGCTTTGCAACGTGGGTGTATAATCGTTTAGATCAGTGCTTGCAAATACACATTCTAGGGTTTACATGTAAGTTAAGTCTTTCATCTTCCAGACTTTCTGCGGATAGCTCTGGGCCGTTCGCGATGTCTGAATCAATTTATTATCACCATCCATCTCCTCGCATCGTACTGGAAATGTCTGCTCTCTGCCAAATAAACGGTTTCCCATTCAAGTTGTTCCGCTCTATCCAACCATTCCTAATTGCCCGCTCATCTCAGCAGCGCCAAGCACCATAGGTGCAGTGTGCTGACAGAAGCTACATGCAATCTTCAAACTGGAACCTGACCGGTGATTTACGCCAGTCAAACAGAATATCGCAGCTCTGGGAAAAGATACGAAAAATATATTATTTTAAATGCCTGATTGGCCTGTCTTCTTAACCCTGGTTTCCTTTGGACACACAAGCTGGTTAGCAGAATAATTTACCTGGATGCGGCATGGAGCTAGAAGCTTATAAAATACATGTCCTTCGGCTCACAGAATCAGGTGTCAAAAGTCGAGCAACCATTTCCTCGAATCATGCTGTTTTAATTCAACGACATTAACAACAATTTACCTCAAATACTACTATTCTTCTGCTGGCATACAGGTAACTTACAGCAGCGAATTACCTAACAAACTGCACATGTTGGGTCGAGGAAGGAAACCGGAGCAAATGGAGGAAACAAATGCGTTCACGAACAGAATGCGTCGACATCATAAAAAGCAGTGCAAGATCGGAGCTCGTTCGCTTGATCTGTGAGGCCACAGAGCTACCAACTACATAACTGTACCGACTGTGGAAAAAGAAAATTCAGAACCAGACACAGAAGTCAGTCATGATTTGTTAGAAACAAGTCGGGGCTGCACACGCCTGTAGAAGGACCAAATTCAACACATCTCAGGCGAGCTGCAACACCGCACATTCTCAGTAAAACGAAGGTTAAATTACGAAATTGTAACATGCCAGTAAGTAAGTCGGGAAATCTGAGACGTGCAGAAGAATCAGCAACAATTCTCAGCTCCCAATGAGTGACCGCGGGGACCTGTTACAACGCAACATCCCATCAAATTGCCGTTCCTGCAGCTCACTGCAGTCGTCAACCCCAGCCCCAGTGTCCTGCAGCTCAAAGACTATTTTCAAATGGACCACATACTGCCTTTGTCACTGATAATGATCGCAGAGTCGGACATCCTCATCACACACCACTTTGGCAGCAACGTCACCACTCGGAGCGGCAACGGTTCAACAACCTGTCCGCAGTCAGTTGATGCGACCGTTCTGGAACAGCGGGGTTCCCCTCACAGAGCAACAAGTAACGAGGAACAGAAACAGACCCGCGGCTGGGCTGTCATCCGTGCCTCCCGCCGCAATATACAGATCTGATCTCAGGTTGGGACAAGACATAGAAAAGAATTGAAATGTACTCAGTCCACCCAATAATACGGTGCCATCTCTCTTGACGACTGCCTGAACTGTCATTAACCCAGAAACGACCGAACTCAAGCAACGTCGGCAGGTACAGAGGGTGAAGCTAAAGCGGCTCCGTTACAGAAAGCGGAGCATCACAACCAGGGGGCAGCGGGAAAGTCAAAAATAAATTGTTGATGTTGCAAATCTGAGATAAATCAGAAAATATTGCCAACAACTGGAAATGCTGGAATATCCTGGGCAGCTCCCACTCGACCAGACTGTACAAATTCACCCGAATTCACACCGTCACCAACAGTAAAACCGCACACGAAATGCATGACGCCAAGGTTAGGAGCATGTTACACAGATAATGTCGTTCAATGATCTATTCAGCAAAAACCTACATTCGCTACACTCCAGCCGTTGTTCTTTCCAGCATCACTGCCGCACAGATCAACGTGTTTGTTCCCTTCCTGGCTTCCCGTGAAAGAAACTTAGATTTGAAACATTAACTCTTTCTCTTTCCACAAATGCTCCCAGACATGCGGTTTCAAGCATTTTCGCATTCACTCCAGGCCAGCGGGGATTATTTCCAAAATATGGAAATCTTCCACGCCGCCTGTGAATAAAGAAAGTGCGCGGAGTGAAACTGGAGCGTTTCTCTGGCAGCAGAGCAACAACCCTGGTCTCACACTCGGGCGGGAACATCAACGGCTGATTTTTATTCCCGGAAAAAGCGAGAAAGTAATTGGCAGCCGGACAGTTACACTCAGTGCAGTAACAACTGGCAGCTCCTGGATTATCTGAACACTTATCCCGAACACCTATACTGGATTATTTCAAGATGCATTTCACAAAGCGTGGGATCAGCAGTCTGTTACTCTAATTAGTCCACACACCAGAATGTACTGTGCATTCACAACGATACTGCTGACGGGACAGTGGCGGCAGGTTCATAGATCCACTGCTAGACGTTTTGGAGTCAACATAACACAGGACCATCTTGCCTGAGACTACCGTTTGAATGAAGATACGTGGTTATTTTAACATCAACGTCACCGTTCGCTAAATACCATACACAGAATCGTCCAACAGTGAGACAAGCGGTCAATACGGCGCGCAGCCATCGCGGATGTCAGATAAAACAGTGATAAACACGGTAAGTACCTGTGAGTAACCACTCACCGGGAACACCAACCGCGGCCATAATCGGATAGTAAATCGACATTATTTGATCAAGTATTGAGATATCCATGTTCTCGGTGAGTGACGACTCCTCTGTGATACAACACGCCAGGGCAGCTGCCGAAAGAGTGATGAGATGCTCATGGCATCCCTTGTTATAGCAGAGAGAAATCTCCAGCGGCACCAGTCTCCTGGCCAACGACGTCAGTGACACTCACTGAACAAACACGTCACGCCAGCTGCTCCCAGTTTAGCGCTACTTTGGGAATTACTGACTTAAAGTGACGCGTCAAACATCAGAAAGCAGTCTTTGGTTTACATGGCAGTGAACATTGGCTAAAGTGTACAGAGTCTATGCAGAAATCGGGCAGGACGAACTGACCAACCCGTTGCTTCACTGTTTGGAGCAGACACGTTACTGTCCGGTGCTAGTCGTGCCGCACCAGGTGTTGTGGCTAAAAATGACTGACACGGAATGGACTCATGCTGGTGCAGCAACTGTGAAAATGTGATCATGAGGAGTGCGTTGCAACAATGCATGGGGTCAAATTATGAAGTATATTGTTAAATGCCACATCACATTTTCTGACAGCTTCTGATTGCGTGGAAGTGACAGCTGCCATCCATACTGGGCCTGGCCCATATGTAACTGATGGTCAAGTCAAGTCAATTTTATTTGTATAGCACGTTTAAACACAACCCACGTTGACCAAAGTGCTGTACAGCAGTGCAGGTACTAGAAAAGAACACACATTAGCACACCGACCGAACAACACAGACATAAACATTTAACTGCGCCTCCTCAGAGGGCCTCAAACGGTAGGGAATATAAGTAGGTTTTGAGCCTGGACTTAGGAGTCGATGGAGGGGGCAGTTCTGATGGCAAGTGGGATGCTGTTCCACAGTCTAGGAGCTGCAAGCGCAAAAACGCGGTCACCCCTGAGCTTAAGCCGAGACCGCGGGACAGTCAGTAGCCCCAAGTCGGCCGACCTGAAGGACCTGGAGTTAGTGGTGGGTTAGAAGATTTTTGATATGGGGGGGGGGGAGGGGGGGGGGCGAAGGGGGCGGGGGGCATGCCCGTTTAGGGTTTGATATGGAAATAAGAGGAGCTTGAAGTCGATTCTGTACCGTACTGGGAGCCAGTGGAGAGAGGCCAGAATCGGGGTGATGTGGTCCCTTTTATAGGTACCTGTCAGGAGTCTTGCTGCGGCGTTTTGGACCAATTGCAGGCGGGACAGGGATGATTGGCTGATCCCAGTGTATAAGGAGTTGCAATAGTCCAGGCGGGAGGAAATAAATGCGTGGATGATTTTTTCTAGATCTTCAAATTGGAGGAATGGTGTGATTGTAGCTATGGTACGAAGCTGGAAGAAACTGGCCTTTACTACAGAGTTGACTTGTTTTTCAAACTTAAAAGCGGAGTCAAATATCACGCCAAGGTTTTTGACATGAGGTTTGACTAGGGTGGATAGGCTTCCAAGGCTGCCTGTTGTCGTTTTGGTGGAGACGGGCGGGGGGGGGGGGGGGCGAATAGGATGACCTCAGACTTGCTCTCGGTTAGCTAGAAAGATACTTTATTGTCACATATACCTTGGATACCTAGGTATAGTGAAATACTTTGTTTTGCACACAATCTAGACGGTACACAAGTGTCGCCACGCGTTGCCGCACCAAGTCCCACTAAGGTGATTGTCCCTGCAGTGCCCTTGTGAGACTGGCCGGGAACGGACATAAATCCGAGGCGACCACTCAGACACCAGAACAGCGCCACACAGCGACACACACAGTCCTGTTACACTGTGATCCTCTCACTCATTCCCGCGGCCCAGTGCAGCAGGACAAAAACTGTCACGCAGATAAGACCAGGAGATGCTACATCGGCGGCCTTGTAGATCCCTACATGCTACCCAGTCTCCGAGAACACCCTGCGCAGCATTCCCCACAACATGAAACGTCAACTAACATCGGGACGAGGTATGAGTAACATTGCTGCAAGGACTCGGTCTTAAACCAAGTTCCCAGGAACTATCACTGATTCCCGCAATATTGGCCTTAAGGCCGCCAGGACAATGAAACGAAAGCGGATGAAACGAAGGGCTGGGTGGGGCAAGGACACTGTCCTCCACCAGAGTGGCCTGACAGTGACTATACCAAGACACCTGGTACAGTAAGTATCCTGGTGTTTGAAAGAAGTGATCTATCCCGTACCCTAAAACATTCTGAACACCAATGTGGTAAGCCTATTCTTTGAAAACCTGAGCAGAAAATCTCAGGTCAGGTGCAGCCTCATATAAGCCATAAGTGACAGGAGTAGAATTAAGCAATTCGGCCCATCAAGTCTACTCCGCCATTCACTCATGGCTGATCAATCTCTCCCTCCTAACTCCACTCTCCTGCGTTCCCCTAAAACCTCTAACACCTGAACTATTCCAGAATCTCGCTGTCTCTGCCTTAAAAATATCCACTGACTTGGCCTCCACAGCCTTCTGTGGCAACTAATTCCACAGATTCACCACACTTTGACTAATGAAAATGTCATCATCTCCTTCCTAAAAGAACGTACTTTAATTTTGAGGCTATGACCTCTAGTCCTGGACTCTCCCACCTGTGGAAACATCCTCTCCACATCCACTCTACCCAAGCCTTTCACTATTCTCTATGTTTCCACGAGGCCCCCGTTATTCTTCTAAAATCCAACCAGTACAGGCCCAGTGCCGATAAACGCTCATGATGGGTTAACCTACTCATTCCTGGGATCACTGGTATACCTCCTTTAGACCCTCTCCAGAGCCATCACACCCTTCCTCAAATATGGTGCCCAAAATTGCTCACGTTATTTCAAAGGCCTTATCAGCGCATTCTGGAGCTGAAAAATTACATCACTGTTTTTGTCTATCAGCGCATTCTGGAGCTTAAAAATTACATCACTGTTTTTGTATATCTGCCCTCTTGAAATAAACGAGTTTACTTTCCTTTCTACTGAGTCGACTTGCAGATTAACTTTTTGGGAATCCGGCACTAACACTACAAAGTCCCTTTGCACCTCCGATTTCTGTATTCTCTCCCGTTTAGAAAATATGATCTGTGCCTTTATTCCCACTATTCCCACGTGGGCACGAATGACGTCGGGCGGAAGAGGAAGGAGGTGCTACAGCGGGAGTTTAGAGAGTTAGGAAAAAGACTGAGAAGTAGGACGTCGAAGGTGGTTATCTCTGGACTGCTACCGGTACCTCGTGCTGGTGAGGCCAGGAACAGAGAGATAGAGGGTATGAATTTATGGCTGAGGGGCTGGTGCAGAGAGCAGGGATTTAGATTTCTGGACCACTGGGATCTCTTCTGGGCTAGGGGTGACTTGTACAAAAGGGACGGGTTACATCTTAACAGCAGGGGGACAAACAATCTGGCAGGCAGGTTTGCTAGTGCGACACCTGTGGCTTTAAACTAAGTAGTGGGGGGGGAGGGGTTAACAAATTGTGAATATGAAGATGAGGTAAAAGGGAATACAGGAGATATTGCAAAAGACTCTCGGAAGAATGGAAACAGAAGTTCTAGAGGGGAAAAGAAATTGAGGGCAGGGCCATTTGTGACCAATGTGAGAGGGGAGGTAAATACAGAAGTTAAAGTGTTGTACTTAAATGCGCATACTATAAAAAATAAAGTGGATGAGCTTGAGGCTCAGTTAGTCATGGGCAAGTATGATGTTGTAGGGATCACTGAGACATGGCTACAAGAGGACCAGGGCTGGGAACTGAATATTCAGGGGTACACAACGTATAGAAAGGACAGACAGGTGGGCAGAGGGGGTGGGGTTGCTCTGATGGTAAGGAATGATATTCATTCTCTTGCAAGGGGTGACATAGAATCAGGAGATGTTGAATCAGTATGGATAGAAATGAGAAATTGTAAGGGTAAAAAGACCCTAATGGGAGTTATCTGTAGGCCCCCAAACAGTAGCCTCGACATAGGGTGCAAGTTGAATCAGGAGATAAAATTGGCGTGTCAAAAATGTAACGCTACGGTGGTTATGGGAGATTTCAACATGCAGGTAGACTGGGAAAATCAGGTTGGAAATGGACCCCAGGAAAGAGAGTTTGTAGAGTGCCTTCGAGATGGATTCTTAGAACAGCTTGTACTGGAGCCTACCAGGGAGAAGGCAATTCTGGATTTAGTGTTGTGCAATGATCCTGATCTGATAAGGGGACTAGAGGTAAAAGAGCCATTAGGAGGCAGTGATCACAACATGATAAGTTTTACTCTGCAAATGGAAAGGCAGAAGGGAAAATCGGAAGTGTCAGTATTACAGTATAGCAAAGGGGATTACAGAGGCATGAGGCAGGAGCTGGCCAAAATTGACTGGAAGGAGGCCCTAGCAGGGAAGACGGTAGAACAGCAATGGCAGGTATTCCTGGGAATAATGCAGAGGTTGCAGGATCAATTTATTCCAAAGAGGTGGAAAGAATCTAAGGGGAGTAAGAGACACCTGTGGCTGACAAGGGAAGTCAGGGACAGCATAAAAATTAAGGAGAGGAAGTACAACATAGCAAAGAAGAGTGGGAAGACAGAGGATTGGGACTCTTTTGAAGAGCAACAAAAGTTAACTAAAAGGGAAATACGGGGAGAAAAGATGAGGTACGAGGGTAAACTAGCCAATAATATAAAGGAGGATAGCAAAAGTTTTTTTAGGTACGTGAAGAGGAAAAAAATAGTCAAGGCAAATGTGGGTCCCTTGAAGACAGAAGCAGGAGAATTTATTATGGGGAACAAAGAAATGGCAGACGAGTTAAACCGTTACTTTGGATCTGTCTTCACTGAGGAAGATACACACAATCTCCCAAATGTTCTAGGGGCCGGAGAACCTAGGGCGATGGAGGAACTGAAGGAAATCCACATTAGGCAGGAAATGGTTTTGGGTAGACTGATGGGACCTGAAGGCTGATAAATCCCCAGCACCTGATGGTCTGCATACCAGGGTACTTAAGGAGGTGGCTCTAGAAATAGTGGAAGCATTGGAGATCAGTTTTCAATGTTCTATAGATTCAGGATCAGTTCCTGTGGATTGGAGGATAGCAAATGTTATCCCACTTTTTAAGAAAGGAGGGAGAGAGAAAACGGGTAATTATAGACCAGTTAGTCTGACATCAGTGGTGGGAAGATGCTGGAGTCAATTATAAAAGACGAAATTGCTGAGCATTTGGATAGCAGTAACAGGATCATTCCGAGTCAGCATGGATTTACGAATGGGAAATCATGCTTGACAAATCTACTGGAATTTTTTGAGGATGTAACTAGGAAAATTGACAGGGGAGAGTCAGTGGATGTGGTGTACCTCAACTTTCAGAAAGCATTCGACAAGGTCCCACATAGGAGATTAGTGGGCAAAATTAGGGCACATGGTATTGGGGGTAGGGTACTGACATGGATAGAAAATTGGTTGACAGACAGAAAGCAAAGAGTGGGGATAAATGGGTCCCTTTCGGAATGGCAGGCAGTGACCAGTGGGGTGCCGCAAGGTTCGGTGCTGGGACCCCAGCTATTTACGATATACATTAATGACTTGGACGAAGGGATTAAAAGTATCATTAGCAAATTTGCAGATGATACTAAGCTGGGGGGTAGTGTGAATTGTGAGGAAGATGCGATAAGGCTGCAGGGTGACTTGGACTGGTTGTGTGAGTGGGCGCATATATGGCAGATGCAGTTTAATGTAGATAAGTGTGAGGTTATTCACTTTGGAAGTAAGAATAGAAAGGCAGATTATTATCTGAATGGTGTCAAGTTAGGAGGAGGGGGAGTTCAACGAGATCTGGGTGTCCTAGTGCATCATTCAATAAAAGATAGCATGCAGGTACAGCAGGCAGTGAAGAAAGCCAATGGAATGTTGGCCTTCATAACAAGAGGAGTTGAGTATAGGAGCAAAGAGGTCCTTCTACAGTTGTACCGGGCCCTGGTGAGACCGCACCTGGAGTACTGTGTACAGTTTTGGTCTCCAAATTTGAGGAAGGATATTCTTGCTATGGAGGGCGTGCAGCGTAGGTTCACTAGGTTAATTCCAGGAATGGCGGGACTGTCGTATGTTGAAAGGCTGGAGCGATTGGGCTTGTATACACTGGAATTTAGAAGGATGAGGGGGGATCTTATTGAAACATATAAGATAATTAGGGGATTGGACACATTAGAGGCAGGAAACATGTTCCCAATGTTGGGGGAGTCCAGAACAAGGGGCCACAGTTTAAGAATAAGGGGTAGGCCATTTAGAACGGAGATGAGGAAGAACTTTTTCAGTCAGAGAGTGGTGAAGGTGTGGAATTCTCTGCCTCAGAAGGCAGTGGAGGCCAGTTCGTTGGATGCTTTCAAGAGAGAGCTGGATAGAGCACTTAAGGATAGCGGAGTGAGGGGGAATGGGGAGAAGGCAGGAACGGGGTACTGATTGAGAGTGATCAGGCATGATCGCATTGAATGGCGGTGCTGGCTCGAAGGGCTGAATGGCCTACTCCTGCACCTATTGTCTATTGTCTATTGTCTATTGTCTATTGCCTATTGTCTATTGTCTATTGTCTATTGTCTATTGTCTATTGTCTATTGTCTATTGTCTATTGTCTACCAAAATGCATGAGTCCACACTTTGTCACGCTATATTCCACCTGCCCAAGTCCTTCTGTATAATCCCTGCTTTCTCTAAACAACCTGCCCCTCCACCTATAATCCACAAACTTGGCTGCAAAGCCCCCAATCCCCTCGTCCAAATCATTAATATACACCGTGAAGAGTAGCGGCCCCAGCACCGACCCTTGCGGAACACCGCTGGTCACTGGCAGCCAACCAGAAAATGTCCCCTTTATTGCAATTCTTTGTCTTCTGTCATTCAGCCAACCTGCTATCCATACTGGTATGTGCCCTTTGATACTGTGGGCTCTCAGCTTCCTTCGCAGACTCACATGCGGCATCTTATCAAAGGCTTCCTGAAAATCAAAGGAAGCAACATCTTCTGAATCTACTTTGTCTGTCTTGCTATTTACTTCTTCAAATAATTCAAGCAAACGTGTCACGCAAGACCTCTCCTTCACGAAGCCTTGCTGACTTAGACCTAATTTATCGTGAACTTCGCGGTACTCCGTGACCTCATCATTTATAGTGGACTCTAAAATCTTACCAACCACTTTAGTCACACTAACCAGACAAAAGTTCCCTCTATTCTGCTTTGCTCCCTTTTTGTGCAGCGGGGTAATGTTGACAATTTCCCGATCGTCTGGGACCACTCCTGGCTCCAGTGATTCTTGAAATAGCACTGCCAATGCCTCCTCAATCTGTAAAGCCACCTCTTTCAGAACCCTGGGGTGCATTCCATTCAGTGCAAGTGAATTATCCACCTTCAGCCCATTCAGCATCCCAAGCACCTACTCCATTGTAATAGCCATCCATTAACATCTACCCCCTGACTCTCTTGAATTTCAGGCACTTTGTGGTGTCTTCCACTGTGAAGACTGTTGCAAAAAAGTTATTAAACTCCTCTGCCATTACTTTATTCCCCATTATCACTTCTCCTGCATCATTCTTCAGCTGTCCAACGCCCAGTCTTGCCTCTTTCTTACTCTTTGTATAACCGAAGAAACTCCTGCAATCCTCTTTTATTGGCTAGCTTCCTTTCGTATTTCACCATTTCTCCCAATATTGCCTTTTTAGTTGCCTTCTGTAGTTCTTTAAAATCTTACCAATCCTCTGGCTTCCCACTATTCTGCTATGTTATACGCATTCTCTTTTAGTTTTATAGTGTCCTTGACCTCCCTTGAAGGCCACGGTCGCCTCCTTCACCCCGTAGAACCTTTCTTCTTCGGAATGAACAGATCCTGCATCTTCTAGATTATTTCCAGCAATTCCTTCCATTGCTGTTCCACTGTCATGCCCGCTAGGGTCCCTTTACAGTCATGTTTGGTCAGCTCCTCACTCATGCCTTTGTAGTGCCCTTTCCTCATCTGCAAGACCGACACATCCGATTTCACCTCCTCCCTTTGAAATTGCAGATTAAAACTTCTCATATAGTGGTCGCCACCTCTTTATGGTTCCTATCAAATCCGGTTCATTAAATAACACTAAATCCTTAATTGTCTCTTCCCTTGTATGCTCCACAACAAGCTGCTCTAAGAATCCATCTCGGAGGCACACTACAAATTCCCTTTCTTGGGGTCCAGTACCAACATGATTTTCCCAGTCTACGTGTATATTGAAAACTCCCATGACCACCTTCAACAAACAAAAGCCTTTTTTTACAAGCCAATTATTATCTCCTGGTGTAATTGTACGCTATATCCTGGCTACTGTTTCGTGGCCTGTAAATAACCTCCATTAGGGTCTATTACCCTCTATCCACAATGACTGTACTTCTTCTGATTCTCTATCGCTCCTTGCCAAGAAAGGAATCTCATTCCTAACCATCAAAGCTACCTCACACCCTCTGCCCGCGTTTTCGACTTTCCCATATAAAGCACAACCCTAAATATCCAGCTTCCAGCTGCGATCCTCTTGCAGCCATGTCTCTATAATTCCCACAACATCATACCCACAAATGTAGATCTGTGCTACAAGCTCATCCACGTTGTTTCTTATAATATGCGCATTCAAATGCAACACCTTTAATTCGGTATTCACCTCGCTTGTTATACCAGTCCCGATTTTACCTGTCCTTACTATCTTGTCCCTTCTTGAACTTGCCGTCCCATTGATTCGGGAGACTTCCGCAACATTTCCTGCGCTCTCTTTCCGTTTAACTCCACCGCTACACTTCCAATTTGTTGCCCCACAACTATTTAGTTTAAAGCTCCATCCACAGCCCTGGTTATACAGTCTGGGTTGCAGTCGGGTTCCAATGCAGTCCTTCCGGTCGGAACAGTCCATCCTTTCCCAATACTGGTGCCAATGTCCTACAAATTCAAAATCATTTCTTCCACACCATTCTTTGAGCCATGCAATCAACTCTCTAATCCTCTCAACCCTATGCCAATTTGCACGCGGCTCGGGTGGCAATCCAGAGATTATGCATTTCTTAATTCTGCTTTTTAATATGGTACCCAGCTGCTCAAATTCCTTTAGCTGAACTTCGTCCCTCGTTCTACCTAGGTCAATGGTACCAACATAGACCACGAAGAACGGATCTTTCCCCTCCCACTCCAAGTTCCTCTGCAGGTCAGACAAAATATCTTGAATTCGGGCAGCAGGGTGGAAACCCAACCTTCGGGACTCTGGATCCTTGCTACAGAGAACAGTGTCAACGCCTCCAACCACAATGTCCCCAATGACAACTACGTTTTTCTTCCTTGTTGCCTCTCGAATGGCCTCCTGAACCACGATCATGTTGCTCATCTTTGCTACAGTCCTTCAACTCAGTCCTCAGCTCTGTCTCCTGCCTGCCTCTCCAGCACTCACACTCTTTCCGTCACCACGGACCACGTTGGAACCTGTTACTCCAGCGGGCGTAACTACCTCCAGAAACAGTGCGTCCAGGTAATTCTGCCCAACCTTGCTCTGTCTCCACGTTTGAAGCTCAGACTCCAGGTCGTCCACCTTCAGTTTTAGAACTTCACTCAACCAGCATTTGCTGCAGATGTGGTCACCAGGATTGACCAAGGGGTCCACCAGCTCCCATATCATGGAGCTGCAACACATCGCGTGATCCCGCATGTCTCCTTTGCGTATCTCACAACCCTTTACTTGCTGTTGCTCTGGGTCTTGCAGGTCCGCTCCCCTCTCCTCATCACTTCTCGCCGTAACCTCTCGAGTCAAAGCCTCAAGATGCACTTTTCCTCTACAAGGCATTTCCCCTCATTTCCCTCCCAACTGGTCACTCCCTTAGACTGGCTTCCCTTTAATTTGCTGGAATTAAACATATGGGAGATTGCTACGAAGGAAATTATTTTTTGACATTTTCTCAATTGAGAAACAAATATCAAATTCCAGGGAATAGTATTTTTTTCTATTATCAATTACAATCTTTTTTAAGGGAAAAGTTAGGTAATTCAATGTTTTTATTTCAAATTAAAGGAATTGAATCCCTGATTCAGGGCAAGGGAACTAAAAAAATTATATCTTCAATGTATAAATTGTTACAAAAATCTAGTCCAAAGACAGGAATTCAAAAATCAAGACAAAGATGGGAAACAGATCTGAATATTAACATTGATGAACCAAGTTGGGAAAGATTGTGTTTAGAAAGTATGAAAAATACTATTAATGTGAGATATAGTTTAGTACAATACAATTTTTGACATCAACTATATTTAACTCCGAAAAAATTAAACAATTTAAATCCAAATTTACCTGAAATCTGTTTTAGATGCAACCAGGATGTGGGTGCTTTTTTACACTCCACATGAGCATGTCCTGGGGTGGCTCCTTTTTGGAAAGACCTAAAAAACTTTTTGGAACAATTGATGAATAAGACCATACCATTGGATTCAAGGTTGTTTTTATTGTGAGATACTAAAGGAATATTACCAAGATTAATTTTAGATAAATATCAGGAAAGATTTCTCAAAATAGCAATAGCAATAGCAAAAAAATGTCTGGCGGTCACTTGGAAAGACCACAATGAAATAAGAATTGCAAGATGGTATGCAGAAATGCGTAGTTGTATCCCATTAGAAAAAGCTACTTATAATCTGAGAAATAAATATGATTTCTTTTTGAAACTTTGGAACCCATTCACTTTAAAACTAGGATTAAGAATTGGAAATATTTAATTTCAGGATTGTTTTGATACCCCTAAAAATAATTTAATAAAAAATTAGCCGGAAGTGTTTCCTTCTTGTCTCCAGGTTTCATTCTTTCTTCTTTCTTTCTTTCTTTCATTTTTAAAAATGTTTATTTCTTTAACTTCCTTCTTCTCCTTTTTCCTCTTTTTTCTAACTGGGGGGTGGGGGGAGGGGGGTTGTGGGTGGGGAGATAATACAGAACAATACAGGTATAATCGAATTTAAAATGTATAATCGAATTTATAATGTAGGTACCATCGCGTACTATGAGTTCATACATGTATTTGTTTTGTTAAAATTTAAATTAAAAAAAATTAAAAATAAAAAAAATTGCTGGAAACAATCTCCAGCTAAGCCTACCGGACACTTTGATGCCCCGCCTGCAGAATTAGAACTCTGAAACTGCGACTCTAACTTTTTTACGCCGAGTTTTAAATACTTTTTCTTTTAAAACGCAGATTTTTACTTGCAACAAGATTCCACTTCTCCCTCTGCCTTCAGTTTTTGCATCAGAAAAACTCTGCCCGGTAATGTCAGAGAGAACAGCGCAATAACGGAGATCATGCTCATGTCCAGAGGACAAATGACAATATGGAATGGAATGTAATACCTTATTGTCACGTGTGACAAGGCACAGTGAATTTCTTTGCTTGCACAGCCAAAGTATGCAGTTAGCGACCACATCCGGCGCTGACGAAGTTACAAAGTACACCAGCTCCTCCTTTGTTATCCCCTCTCACCCAGGGCCGTCTTTACAGCATTATGGGCCCCGGGCAAAGCAGTGTACTGGGGTTCCTACGACAACTACTCACAGGAATAAAAATGTAAATGGTCGATAAAATTAAACATATATTGTATTGTAGGGTATTGTAGCACCCTCAACCCACCTTATCCCCCCCTCCCCCTACTGACCCACTCCACCCCCTCTAGCCACCCCCACTTGCCCCTCCCCTGCCCCCACCCGGGTACGCGGGGGGGGTGGAGTGGCTGAGTGTTAGACCAATGCAGTAGAGGTTTGGGGGAGTTTCAAAGGGGGTTCAGGGAGGATGAATTGGGTGAATGGAGGGTGGAAGAGAGGGGGGGATAAGGGGGCTGGGGGGATGGAGTGGGTGAGAAGAGGATAAGGGGGGATGAGGTGGGTTGTGGGGGGTGGGATGAAAAGTGGAGTTGAGGGGGTGTGGATGGAGTGGGTGAGTGGGGCTCTTAAAAAAAACCCTGAAACCAATTTAAGTTAATGCAGCACAGGTCTGGGGGAGTTTTAAGGGGGATCAAGGGGGGAATGGAGTGCATGAGTGGGGCTCTGAAGAAAAATCCTAAACACAATTTCACGACCCCTGTTGTCCCCCTCCCCAGTGACCATTCTCAGACCCCCCCATTCTCTCTCCCCAGACCAACTGTTACTCTCCACCACCCCCCTTTCCCCAGCACCCCCATTTCCCCCACTCTCTCTCTTCCCCCCCACCACTAACCCCCACCCTTGCTGCCCCCCTCCCCAGTCCCACTCTGCCTCCTCCCACCCCCACTCTCTCCTCCTCCCACCCTCCCCGTCGCCCCCACCGTTACTCTCCCCAACCCCTTTCCCTACCAGCCCCCCCCCCTGTCGTGCCGGCGAAAAGCACTTACCGAAAAGCACTTAGCGATGGACTTAGGGTGGTATATTGTTGCGAAAAGCACTTACAGATCGCTGTGAGAAGCACTTAGGGATGGAAAAGCAAAGCACTTAGGGAGCTAATTGTTGCGAAACAGATCGCTGTGAGAAGCACTTAGGGACGGAAAATGTTGCGAAAAAAACACTTAGGGACCGAAAATGTTGCGAAAAAAGCACTTGTTGAACCTACATTTTTTAAAGTAGTCTTTATTTATTGCAAGTCACTTAACATACACAGATCAGCATGAGGCCCCTATGCTCGTGGGGCCCCGGGCACGTGCCCATCAGGCCCATGCGTTAAGACGGCCCTGCTCTCACCCACAGCGGATCCCCCACGCCGGGACCCCAATGTCCACTGTTCTCCCCCCTCCCTGACGGTGGTCCCCACACAGCGGGTCATCCACTGATGAACCGCTGTGGTCATGGTGAGCGTTTGTCGGCACTGGGCATGTACTCGCTGGTGTTTTGAAGAAAGAGGGGGACATCGTTGAAACATACAGAGTAGTGAAATGCTTGGATAGAGTGGGTGTGCAAATGATGTTTCCACTATTGGGAGAGTCTAGGACTAGAGGTCAGCGCCTCAGAATTACATAACGTTATTTTAGGAAAGAGATGAGGAGAATGTTATTTTGTCAGAGGGTGGTGACTCTCTGGAATTCTTTGCCACAGAAGGCTGTGGGGGCCAAGTCAGTGGATATTATTAAGGCAGTGCTAGATAGATTCTTGATTACTACGGGTGACAGAGGTTATGGGAAGGAGGCAGGAGAATGGGGTTAGAAGGGACAGAGAGATCAGCCATGATTGAATGGCGGAGTAGACATGATGGTCTAATGCTCTAATTCTACTCGTATCTCTTATGACCTGGTGACTATATGATGACTCTCTGAGTCGGACCTGCGGCGCGGGTTCCGGGCGCGGTGCGGTTGTTCGGCGGGTCGAATATCTGATAATCTGGTGTGGCGAATATCTGACAGTATACGACAATATGCCGCTGGCGGGCAGAGTCGTACAGCATGGACACCAACCATTAGCACCAGCACGTCGGCCGATGCATACACATTGCTGCACTTTCTGCGTAGACCCAGTTGATTGATTTACTCGCCTAGATACTTCTGAAAACCTGCGGCGACTCAGCTTCAGCCATTCCCTCAAGCAGTGTATTTTGGATACTCAAAATAGACTGGATAGACTAGGCTTGTACTCGCTGGAATTTAGAAGACTGAGGGGGGATCTTATTGAAACATATAAAATTCTTAAGGGGTTGGAGAGGCTAGATGCGGGAAGGTTGTTCCCGATGTTGGGGAAGTCCAGAACCAGGGGTCACAGCTTAAGGATAAGGGGGAAGTCTTTTAGGACGGAGATGAGAAAACATTTCTTCACACAGAGAGTGGTGAGTCTGTGGAATTCTCTGCCACAGAAGGTAGTTGAGGCCAGTTCATTGGCTATATTTAAGAGGGAGTTAGATGTGGCCCTTGTGGCTAAAGGGATCAGGGGATATGGAGAGAAGGCAGGTACAGGTTACTGAGCTGGATGATCAGCCATGATCATATTGAATGGCGGTGCAGGCTCGAAGGGCCGAATGGCCTACTTTCATGGTACCTATTTTCTATGTTTCTATGTTTCTATGTTTCAACATTATCTGTGTGAGAATGCTCCTCTCAGATCCCCAATGCGCCGTTCTACATATATGCACGGCAATACTTTGGACTGGGCGGGCATGTCTCCTCATAGCACAATGCTGGGCTAACCCAGCTGTGTCCCGTTTCGGCACAGTTCAAGTTTAATTAACATTATTTAGCCTATTCATAGTGTCGTCGTTGTCCTGCATGGAAATGGTCTCTTTGATCAACTACGTCTATTCCAATCATCAGGCCAATCTATATTGTTTCCATTTCAATGCACAGTATTAATCGCGTATCCCTTTATGACTTGCCCTGTTGAGACGCTTCTTAAATATTGTTAGTCTCCGGCCTCCACCGCCTCCACGGGCTGCTCATTTCAGATCTGCGGAAAGTTAAGCCTCCTCCTTCTTATCCGACCAATATCCTGACGTTGTAGACAACCCAACCATGGAAAACAAAAGCTCACTATCTACACGGTAACCTCCTTTCGTTATTCTACAGTAAACCCTCGTTAGAACGGACGTTCGAACATGGGAGGGGGTTGTCCGATTTAGACGAGTGTTCGTTATAACAGAGTAAGGTATTATCATTGTATGTATTTGAAACAAAGACGTAGTCCTCACCTGTCAGCTGTCGCATAAAGCACATGATCCTCTGACATTTTCGCCACCTCCAACGGGGTCCCACCATTAGCCACATCTTCCCCTCTCTATGCCATTCCGCTTTCCTCCGAGACCATTACGTCCGCAACTCCCTGGTTAACTCACCCCTTCTCACTCAAACCACCGCCTCCTTAGGTACTTTTCCCCTGGAACCGCAGGACATGCAGCACCAGTCCCTATACCTCCTACCTCGACTCTGTCCTTGTCGCCGACTGCTCTTTCAGGTGAGGCAGAGGTTCACTTGGACTTCCTCCAACCTCATCTACTTTATCCGCTGATCCAGGTGTGGACTCTTATTTATCGACGAGACCAAGCACAGGCATGGCGGTGGTTTCGCTAAACACGTCTGCTCAGTTCACCTAAACCTACATGATCTCCCGGTTGCTAAACACTTTATTTCCCATACTGTCCTTTCCGTCCTGGGCCTCCTCCAGTGTGAGGCCCAACTTGAATTGGAAGAATAGCACTTCATATTTCACTTGGACAGCTTACAACGCAACGGTATGAATAATGACCTCACTCACTGCAAATAACCCTTGCTTTCCCTCGCTCTCCACCCTTCCGCCATTGTAGTTATCCCAGCAGTCTGTCTCTCTTCCTGATTGAATTTTATCTTTGTATGCTTCAATATCACCTTTCCCTAGGTTACAATGATCTTTTCTACGTTTTCCTTGAACTGCGTCCCGTTTGACGTCTCATTTTCACACCTTACCCTTCCATATCTCCGTGTCTCCCTCTCCCCTGACTTTCAGTCTGAAGACGGGTCTCGAACCGCGACGTCATCCATTCCTATCCAGAGATGGTGCCTGTCCCGTTGAATTACTCCGGCATTTTGTTTCTATCTTCGGTGCAAACGAGCATCTGCAGTTCCTTCCTACACACTCTGTACCTACTTATTGTACTCGAGTTTGACGACCGTATTACTGTATGTTATTATCTGATCTGGTTGGATACCATGCAAAACAACGCTTATCAATGTGCCTCGGTGTACGTGGCAATAATAACTCTTAACGAACACCTAACCCATGCGGAGTTCCTGCAGAAATGTAACAATTTGGTTTCAGTATGTCTCTCACATTGTTAACGGTTCTCCGTTCAGATGGCTTCAATCTTGTTCCAACTCTTCCCATTACAACGTCCAATAAATCTCTTCAACCCTTTCTTATTTACTGCTTCAATATGGAATGTTGTATCCACTTTTTCCATAGCTGGTGGGAAATGTATGCACCATTGGCATTATTTGCTGCCCTCGCTTCGAATTCATACTGTTCCTTTTTCTGTTATTTCACAATTTTTAAAAAATCCCTCACCAACCCTTTTCTAAGGTAGAGTCTGACGTATCTGACTACCACACTATTGAATGAACCCACATTTGCAATATGCAACCACATTTTTGCATTCTCGGAGACAGGAGGCCGGGCTGGTCATTTGCATTTGCCAGACAAAATAGCAATTACTTCAAAACAATCTTTCCTGAAATAAATCAAAGTCTGTGATTCAAGCTATCTTCTACATTTTCGGAAAATAAATATTGAGATTAATCCACACTTGTTCCGATCTATGAGCAACTGGAGGGGATCAGGATCACTCGGGTGACTGTGGGTATTAGAGATATGTGTTATAGTGAAGTGGTCGCACCGAAGGTACAAAGGTACGGGCTGAACTCATTCAATAGTATGGTAGTCAGATACGTCAGACTCTACCTTAGAAAAATGGTTGGTGAGGGATTTTATTTTAAATTGTAAAATAACAGAAAAAGGAACAGTATGAATTCGAAGCGAGTGCAGCAAATAATGCCAATACTTGACCACTAGGAAAGGAAGAAGGAAGAGAGTGCAGTAATCCACTGGGGCAGTCCCCTCGACAACAACTATGCCTCATTGGATATTGCCGGGAGGATGTCTGTTCTGTAGAAGTCAGGTGTATGGCGCAGCCGTGACCCTGGCTCTGAGGCACGGCGGGAAAATGTGGAGACAGGCAGTCCATAGTGATAGGAAATTCGTTACATATGTTGGAAGACATGAGATTCTGTGGTAGCAAACGTCCACAGGAAGGTGTGTTGCCTCTTTGGTACCAAGGTCCAAAATTGCTCGGAGCGGCTGGATACATTCTCAAGGGAGAAGGTGAGCAGCCGGAAGTCGCTGGTTAAATTGGCACATATGAGATTATTAAGAAAATGAACGAGGTCTCGCAGTGAATAGAGGGAGCGAGGTAAAATGTTACAAAAGCAAGATCTCTGGGGTAGTAATCTCCGGTTTGCTCCCGGATCCGCATGCTGGTGAGAGTAAGAACAGGAGATAGACCAGGTGAGCGCATGGCTAAGGAACTGGTGCAGAGGGCTGGTATTCACATGTTTGGAGCAATGGGGTTATCCTGAGGCAGAGGTGGCCCGTACAAGGGGAATGGGTTCACCAGGAGTGGAGAGGGCCATACGGATCATTCTGGGACAGAGGTGATCTGTACAAGAAGAGCTGGGGGAGGCGGGGGGGGGGGTCACCAGGTTTACGAATGCTATTTGAGATGGTTGACATTAGATTGGCAGATCCCATGTAGAGCTGACGTGCGGGAGAGGCTTGAAGTCGGTACGGTAGGCGATTAAAGCATTTTAAGGGCACGGGATAGGTAGCAACATGGCAGGGAGAGAGGCAGGAGTGGGATTAAATTGGATTTATTTCAGTGTAGGAAGCCGGACGGATAAGGGTGGTGAACTGAGCACGTCGATATGTATGGATGTTATAGCCGTAACCAAAACCTGTCTAGGAAACGGACACGACTGGCTTCTTAATGCTCCAGGGAACATGTGCGACAGGCGAAATAGAGATAGGGTTAACATTGGCGGCGGATCTCGTTTGCTAAATAAAGAAAGCGTCCGAGATGGCATTAGTGATGGCTCGTTAGCCAGGCTATGTGGGTGGATTTGAAAATAAAAAGGTGGTGATCACATTGTTAGCAGTGCCATTAATAGATACGATATGGAGGAATTAGGAGAACAAATACGCTGCGGCCTACCATCGGCCCAACTCCTGGAGCTGGCGGCCTCCAGGGCTCTGGTTCGCAGAGCCCGCGGATCGGACTCACCATCAGCGGAGCCGGCCGTCTTCGGAGGCTGCGGGAGCGGCTGCGACTCGCCTTAGGCTCGGGCCGCGTGGATGCCGACATCGGGAGCTCCGGCAGCGGCAGCGTGTTCGCCCGTCTTGGGTCGCGGACATTTCACCGTCCGGCGCGGCTTAAAATAGGCCGCGGGATTTTTCTCTGCTGGGCGGGGGCTTCAGTGTTGGGAGCCACGACCGCCCCGACGTGCAGCAACAGCGGCAGCGTGTTCGCCCGCCCCGAATCGGACTTATCATCGGCGGTGCCGGCCGTCTTCGGAGGCTGCGGGAGCGGCTGCGACTCGCCTTAGGCTCGGCCCGCTGCGGACCGTCCGGCGCGGCCTGCAACCACAACAACCTGACCGCGGGAGAGGAGAGCAGGAGAAGGGAAAAGACATTGTGGCCTTCCATCACAGTGAGGAGAGGACTGGAGGTGACTCACTGTGATGGATGTTTCTTTGATGGATGTTTCTTTTTTTGTGTGTTTTTGGGGTTGTGTAATTTTAATGCCTATTTAATGCTTTTATTGTTGGACTGTGGGTGACTGAATTTCGTCCAATTTGGATGACAAATAAAGCTATCTTGAATCTTGAATCTCTTGAAGGAGGTGGGCCAATGCCCTGCAACGATAGGCGGATGTACATGTGGGACCGATGAGTAGAGACGTCGACAAGCGTGAGATACGTAAAGAAAACAAAGGCTGTCAAATAAGGAGAAACGTTGTGGAATGGAATGTAAACCGCAGCGAGGGATATGGTGGAAGTGGACGTTAGGGAAGGAAGTAGTCGGGATATGCAAGGGAAGTGGGGAACACGGGGAATGGATATATGCGTACGGAGCAGGGAGAAGTAGCAGGGTACAAGGCTGGGGAGAGAAATATTTGCGCAACAGTATGGGGGAGGGGTAAGATAGGGTGTAGGGGATATTACTTCAACGGACATGTGGTATTCCTTAGCGCATACAGGTCACGTTCTTAGCGAAATGTTGAAAGCGACGCCCCTGCGGTTGAAAAGAGGACTCGCATGGAGGGATTCCATAGTCTGGGTTAAGCAGAGCGGGGAGATGAATCTCCGTGACCCAGACCGCACAACAGGATGTCACGTTACAACTTTGTAAAACAAAGTCATATTTAAAATATTGGGTGGAATCGTGGACTGCGCAAACGACAGAGGTTGCAGGTGAACTAGGATGCTACCTGAAGTGGTGGCTGCTGTCTCCGAGTACAGGCGGGCATGTGCGTTTAGAACCAGAGATGAACCAGGAGCGGGGTTCTGTTTGAAGTTCACAAAGTGATGAGGGCCGGAGCGGGTCGAGAGACGTGAGAAACGTATCGGCTTCGGATAGGTTGCCGTAATCGGAGCGCAGGCTGTTTAAATGACGGGGTAAGAGGGTGTATGAGCAAGGGTTATGCCACCTAGTATTAGCTTCAAGAACGCATTGCTTGAGTTCGTGATGGATGCAGCCATTGTCAGCGTTTGAAAAAAACCCATCAAGATGAACCTTTGAAATGTAATGACAAGAACGGCTACCATCCGAGTGATGGGACAACTGAGGAATGCCGATAGGTACGTAATGAATGGCGAAGACACCGTGGGCAGAATGTCCTGCCCCTGGACTACCTGTCTCTGTGGCCCTGAGTCACACTCGTTCAGGAGAATATCTGGACAAGAACGTCAACTTACAATGTTTGTTGATCAGAGACGTTAATTACGACAGCTCAGTGGCGTTTAGATTCGTTGGCTCTGTGGCTTTCAGATGTGATGCAATAAAATCGGAGTGAGGTGCAGATTTTAATAGCGTCGAAGGGGCGCAAGAGGCGGTGTTCCGGCCGTTGCTTGCTGGGAAAGATTTGCAAAAAAATAACAACAGTGGGACTGAAACCATGGGAGACGTTTCATCCGGTTTGGCGCGTTCCAATCATGTTCAGCTATATCCTATGAAACGTGCGAATGAAATCCCCCATTAACCATTCATCAGCCCACTTGCCCAACATGTCAAGATCCTGTTGCAATTTTGACAACCATCTTCGCCACTTTAGTGTCATCTGCAAACGTATTAATTATGCCTTGTCTGTTCGCATCCAATTCATTGATATAGATAACAAACAGCAATGGGCCCAGCACCGAACCCTGGAGCACCCACTACTCACCCGCCTCCAGTCCGAAAAACAACGTTCTACCGTCACCTTCTGCTTCCTTCCATGAAACCAATTTTCTATCCATTCGGCTAGATGTCTTTTGTTCCCATTCCATGTAGCCTTACGGAGCAGGCTGCCACACGTACCTTCTCAAACCCCTTGCTCAAATTCATATATACGTCGTCCTCAGCTCTGCCCTCAACAACCTTTTTGCTGAGATCTTCAAAACCGAACGGGAAACTACAGGGAACTTGATCAATCACCTTGTTTAATTCTCGTTTATATGGAACACTTCGGGATACGTGCCAATCACACAAAGCCCAACTATTCACCTGCAAAGAATAAACTCACTGAAACCGCCAAGTAATTGGAAAAGATACTTCACATTGGTGGAACTTGTAGCGCTGCTGGCAAGTAGCTACGGAGCCCCTGTTTCAATCCGGACACGTTGTGCTGATAGTGTGGAGTTTGAAACCTCTCCCTGAGACCTCTTGGATTCCATCAGTCTCCCCAGAGTTCCTCTGACATTTGAAAGACTTCGGTGTTGTTCGGCTGATTTGACTGTTTAAAATGTGTCGATAAGTGTACCACCTGGAGAAGCTAATGGGAACACGGGGTACATTGAAACGAATGTTGTCTGTAGGTTCTTGTTCAATGGCGGGATATATAGGGGTCGGGGCTGTGAACACATTATGTGACTATGATTTAGATTTGAGTGAAGCGCGCGGTTGAAAATAAGCCATGGAATAAATGGTTTAAAAATCAGTGCTAAGACTTTGCTTATCATTGGCAGTAATACCCCAGAATCCAAGCCAGTTGGTGGGAATGCAGGAGAATAAAAGTAAATTAGTGTCAAACGGATTAAATAGGTCGACTGCACGGATCTGATTACCTGCTCTTTGTGTCTGCAACGATTGTTTGCGACCCAAGACAAATAAGAGCAGCAATTAGTTTAAACCAATTCTATTCAAGCCAAACACACGAGAACACAAACTGGTGTCTCCGGCATTGGAAGCGTGATTTCATTGTCATCAACTGTATTGTTCACAAACGGTGGAGAAAATCAGGAGGTAATAAATTGTGACTGTAATACTTTATGTTTCCATGCACGGAGACGACTTTTCGATTGAATTATGACTCTTTCGATTTGAAACCAAGCACATTCCATTGGTATTTCCCTGACGATGATTTGGAATGACAACTCATCCCTTCAGACAATCCATAGCGTCACCGATTCACGGCGAAATTAAATGTGTCACCTCCTATGGATAGAAAATTGTCTTAATGGAAGGAAGCAGAGGGTAATGTTGGAAGGTTGCTTCTCGGATTGGAGGCCTGTGACTAGTGGTGTGCCTCAGGGTTCGTTGTTGGGTCCGTTACTGTTTGTCATCTATATCAATGATTTGGATGAGAACATACATGGCAAGATTAGCAAGTTTGATGAT
Source organism: Rhinoraja longicauda (assembly GCF_053455715.1). Taxonomy (NCBI): domain Eukaryota; kingdom Metazoa; phylum Chordata; class Chondrichthyes; order Rajiformes; family Arhynchobatidae; genus Rhinoraja; species Rhinoraja longicauda. Next base: position 63,828 of record NW_027601355.1, on the reverse strand, counting down.
GGTACAAAAGTGGGTAGTAGTGCAGAAAGTGGAATACATTGCAGCAGGATCTTCAGTTCAGTTGTGTTTAGTTTATTGTCCCGTGTACGGACGTACAGTAAAAAGCTTTTGTTGCGTGCTGACCAGTCAGCAGAAACACAATACATGACTACAATCGATCAATTTACAGTGCATACCTACTGTGCATGAAAGGGAATCACGTTTAATGCTAGGTAAAGCTAGCAAAGTCCAATAAATCTTGATCAGGTGGGCTGAGGAAAGGTTGATGGAATTTAATACAGAGAAATGTGAAGTGTTGCATTTTGGGGAGTGTAACGTGGGCAGGACTTATACAGTGAATGGTAGGGCTCTGGCGAGTGTTGTGGAGACGAGGTGTGTTGGAGTGCAAGTGCATGGTTCTCGAGGGTGCAATCGCAGGTAGATAGGGTGGTAGAAAAGGCTTTTGGCACATTAGCCATCATTCAGTGAATTGAGTCTAGAAGTTGAGAGGTCAAGTTGCAGTTGTTCAAGTCGTGAGTGAGGCAGCATTTAGAGTATTTGTTCAGATCTGGGCACCATGTTATAGGAAATATGTTGTCAAGCTGGAAAGGGAACAGAGAAGATTTACAAGTATGCTGTCAGGACTAGATGGTGTGAGCTACAGGGGGCGGTTGAGTTGGATGAAACGGTATTCCTTGGAGCGCTGGAGGATGAGAGGTATTATTATGGAGGTGTATAAAATCATGACTGGAATAGATATGGTAGATGAACGAAGTCCCTTGCCCAGAGGCGGTGAATGAAGGATCAGAGAACATAATTTTTACAGTGAAGGTAAAACCATTTAATAGAAATCTAAGGGGCACCTTGTCACACAAAGTGTGGTTGTGTTGGACAAGCTGCCAGAGGAGGTAGTTGAGGCAGGGACTTCCCCAACGTTTAACAAACATTGAGACAGGTACATGGACAGGACAGATTTAATGGGATATGGACCAAACGCGGGCAGGTGGGACTAGTGCAATGAGGACATGTTGCCCGGTGTGGGCAGGTTGGGCCGAAGTATCTGTTTCCAAGCTGCATCACTCTATAACTATGTCCGTTAGCCAGTACTGGCTGGGACTTAAGAAATAATCTCGTGAGTCAGTCAGTGTTAAAAATTATTTCAAATATCAATGGAGATAACGTTTAACTTTAAAAATGTAGTCCGACCAAGTATTTGAATCTCGGTGTAGGAGTTGCCTTTTTTGAGGCAATGTAAATCAGTGACTGGGCATTTAAAGAACCGCTGACGATGGAGCTGTGGACGTCACTGGGCTAAAAATCATAAGGAACACACTCTTGAATGTGCCTCGTGTCATTAATGTTGGAAGTTTTACCATATACAAATAGCGGTGGCGAAAGCAATGGTTTTAAAAAATACAGGGTTCGAAACACAATGTAGATATTTAGGTTTTGATTTAACTTTGACAGATAAAGTCCAATCGGCAGAGGCTGGAAGATGTGCGGTTTGCAGAAATCGCGATGAGGATTTGTTTTCTCCGAAGTGCCTGAACAATTGTTCAGCCTTGTGGAGCTTCACCTGAATAACCACGTGGTACTTGCTTCACAATATTATGCAACTCTGTGAACAATAGGTTTGCTCAGGGACTGTGATCAACATGAAACTAATGACACCCAACGATCCCGCAGGGATAATCCCTTTCCTTCAAATAAGGGAACTTTTCCAATGATCCATTCCACAATCAAATAAGGAAATTACCTAAATGCCATTGGAGGATAAGCGGTGACAAGGAGATGGACGAAATACAGATTGTTCGAGTCATATATGCGATGCAAAAAATATACTACCCGATCCTGGCTATTCTCGGTGTTCCGGGTAAGTGAGGAGAGCTGTCGTTTACGCTGTGCATATTTGAGAATCTGGCTGTATGTCTCTCGAAACTGCCTCTTTTAATTTCAAGTTCAGTGATCGCACTGCCGAGGGATTGTTAATGCGCGAACCATTCTTGCTGTGACTTTGAACATCGTATTTTGCAGGATTAAACGCAGAGTGATCGGCAATTTCCCGGTGTTTGCACTGGTTAACATTGAGCACAGTCACGTTTTATTGCATCCATTATGCCCATTGTCTAGTTCCAGCTGAATTGATGGAACACACAAAGTCACAGTGGATGGTGGAAATGCTAAATGTTAAAGGAAACCCATTAGTAAGTGGGGCAGCAGCTGTGCCGGTCAATGTTTCAATTCAGTGCCCTTCCACTGGGTGATTTCGTGGCTTACATTATCACAGCAGAATCGGGTGAATTGCGGAGCGGGTTTAGAACTGCAGACTCAATGTGAATTATTAACCATCTCGAACCTAATCATGTTTCTGTCGAAATCATCCCAGTCTCCTCTTTGCATCAACTGATCTTCTCTTTGCGATTAAAATCTGCGTTTCATGTTTGCCGTTTAGTTCGATTGATTGATTTCCAAAACTTCCCTTGAAGAGAAAGTTGCACGTCATCGAGGTGTTGTGTGATGCACTTCACAGTGCTAGGAGAACGGGCTTTGTTCCCTCTCTCTATGATAACTGTGTGACTTAGCAAGTGTGCGATCATTCGATATCACACTCATTCCTCAATTACAATTGCAATTACTCCAAGCACAAATATACCAGAAATCACACATTCCCATCAGTAACCAAGTCAAAGATAAGCATCATCTGGGTGAATTGCAAAATGGAAGTTAATCCATATTTACTAACTGCATGGTAAACGCCAATCTGGGTCACGCTAATGTAAATTTGGGTTCCTGTCTGATACTGAACCACATGTCAGGGGTGATCTACTTGCATTTTCACACAACATAAACGGACCGCGTTGTTGCTACGGATGTTTATATTGCGCAGTGCATTACCCACATCGTATTATTAACCCTTATTCGTTGAGACCCATAACATTGTTCTTTGCTTTCGGAATCACACAGATGCAATGGTGAAATTGCTGATGACCTTCATCGAAGTAAAGTGTGTTTGTTCACGGTGTTTAACTCATGCAAACCACATAATGCGGAGGTTGCAATCATCTTGCACTAAAAATATGATCATTTTTTTTGCATCACAGTGAATCTGGTGACAATTGTGGTCCTGTGTCGAGGAAAGTGTGGTCTCTCCAGCTGTGTGACCCGCTACCTGGTGGCCATGGCAGCGGCGGATCTACTGGTCATTATCTTTGACCTGATATTGAGACAGAATCCGATTGCTCATCGCCTATATTTTGTGTGGTCAATCCCCCTGTGTAACATCCACGCCGTCTTGCTTTACACAGTGACCGACTGTTCTGTGTGGTTCACCGTCTCCTTCACCTTTGACCGATTTGTTGCCATCTGTTGCCAAAAACTGAAGCATAGATATTGCACCGAGAAAACAGCGGCTGTGGTTCTGGGCACAGTGAGTGTACTGAGCAGCGCAAAGAATGTTTTCTGGTATTTTATGTACACACCTTGGTACAGATTGGCGAATACTCCCTGGTTTTGTTACATGGATGTCCGTGTTATGGTTTCAGTTACCTGGTCAACGATTGAGTTTCTTCATTATATTCTCACCCCCTGTGTCCCGTTTGTTTTGATTCTGCTGCTCAATGTTTTAACGGTCAGACATATTTTGTTGGTCAGCAGAGCCCGCAGGAGACTCCGGGACCAGAAAAGTGCGAAGGGCCCCAGTGATCCCGAAATGGAGAATCGAAGGAAATCCGTGATATTGTTGTTATTTATCTCCGGAAATTTCGTTCTGTTATGGGCGATATTTACATTTTATATAATAAGTAGACGTGTGTGTGATTTCCAAGGATATGAGTTTCCCCTTCCTACCTTTGTATCGGAAATAGGATTCATGCTTCAATTACTTAGCTGTTGCACAAACACGTGCATATATGCTGTGACACAAATGAAATTTAGAGAGCAGTTGTTGACTGTGTTAACATATCCCCTTGCTCGACTGATAAGATTAATTAAACACTGAAACATGATAACAATCTGAAGCATTTAAAGCATCATTAGATCACAGTCACTATTAGAATCAAATCTGTTGAGATGCATTACTGAAACGGGCGCGGCACACATTATGACCGCATGAACCATCTACTGACACTAATCTGACATATTATCCATACAGTGTATACCTTATACCTTATAGGGCTCCCCCCAATTCGAAATTCAGCGAAATACTCCTAGGAATTTACAGAGGATGCACAACGTCCAAATTGCTCGTTATTGGAAAGTGGGAGGTTACGGAACCTTTCGGGCTAAATCTATGTGGTCAAGGGGAGAAGCCACAAAGTCCACAAGCCAACAGGCGAGGTTGGGATTGAACCCGGGTCTATAGTGTCGTCAGGCAAACGCTCTAATAGCTATGGCACTCTCCTCCGGTGTCCCCGCTTATTTTACCGCAGTCTCCAACAGTAGCTTTCTTGCAAACACGGGGCGTTTAGTCGGACACTGCGTATCCCAATGTTGCACTGTAGTTGTATCTACCGTTCTCCAAATTAGTGTATATCCCCAGGTAAAGTGGATTAAATAGTTCTAACACTGCACGGTGGGGACCGCGACTCGGTCAGTTTATGTGCAGTCGACACACTTCTTCCCGGAACTCCAACGTAATTTCGAATTAAATGTCGTTCTTCAGTGTGAGCAATTAGAGGAATATCGAGGCTGGGGAACCAGCATGTGGACAGAACATCCAAACTACACGCTTATCAAGTATCAGCTTTGCTCCCTGACTTATTTCCCCCCATTATATAGGCAGTGGTCGTGGTTTCTATATGAAAATAAAACGAGAATAGCCAAGCAATGAGATGGAGATCGCATAATCAATAATCTAAGCACAATCCTCCGGTAAGGTGATGGACGGACGGGATCAAACGCTGGGTTTCTGAAAGGGGCTTACAAGATAGTTGGGAGATAACCCGTGCTCAATGGTCAGCAGTGAACCGTGATTAAAACCACGTCTTTGGTCATTTCAGGGCACTGTCCCATCGAAATCCCGCAGCAGAGGTGTCACTCCTGGGAGCGGGAGATCTTGGGTGTAAAGGTGACGTAGCAAATTATGGAAGTCATAAGACATTTGGGCAAGTTTGTAATATATTTAACACAAAATCTTACATATTAAAGTGTTAACGCAAAAATGTTTAACTGTCATGTAGACAGAAAATGCTGGAGTAATTCAGCGGGTCAGGCAGCATCTCTGGAGAGAAGGAATGGGTGACGTTTCGTGTCGAGACCCTTCTTCAGACTGATGTCAGGGGAGGGGGCGGGACAAAGAAAGGATGTAGTAGGAGGCAGGAAGACTAGTGGGAGAACTGGGAAGGGGAGGGATAGAGAGGGAATGAGGAACTATCTGATGTTTTTGAAGTGACACAAAATGCTGGAGTAACTCAACGGGTCAGGCAGCATCTCGGGAGTGAAGGAATGGGTGACGTTTCGGGTCAAGACCCTTCTTCAGACTGATGTCAGGGGGGGTGGGACAAAGAAAGGATATAGAATTGTCATGTGTATCATTTCAAAAATGTAAATTCCGCATGTAACCATTGTGACGCGAGCTATAGATACTGTAAGTGCTGTGAATGCGTGAAAAATGTGGGTCCTCTCAGTGTTTTCCAGCACCACTGTGAAGTTCTAAGAAGTTCTATGAATGTTTGAGAAAATCACCGCTACTCGACCAAATTTTCTCACTGATTTCAGCCATAATTGTGAGTCCCACGCCGTTTCGCATAGTTGTCGGGATTACAAGAAGCGAACTGCACGGCGAAACCGTGAGGCTTTGCCAGCTTCAGAGAAACAAATGATTTTACAGGAACTGCCTACTTTCAGGAACCATGGCGATCAGACATTTTGGGACACGCGAGCAAAGTTTAAGGAGGCTCAAGACTGAATAGTGAAATGAAAACAGCGAATGATGAGTGGGCATGTGTTTTAATTGTGGACATCATGTCATTTTGCGAGTCAATGTAGGTCACTTTGCTAATAACTAACAAAGGGTCAAGAATGCTCTATAATCAGTACAGTGCTAATGGGAATTAGAAGCTGTTGGAGGGATGATGCGGGGTTATTTATTGTATGCCTTTGCGTGAACAATGCCGTCTGGCATTTCCGTGTGTTAATGCTTTAAGGATCTGAATATTTCCTTGAGGTGTGCTTGATTATGTTTTATTCGTATTTCGATTATTGAGTGAAATTTATATCGTATGCAATGTGTGAGGGGTCTGGGCGTTTTAGCATATGGCATGTGGCGTGACAAATTGTTGAGATAATTGTCATTTGCTGACAAGAAGTGAAAATCCATGAAGTGCGTGATTGACAATAGACAATATAGACAATAGACAATAGGTGCAGGAGTAGACCATTCGGCCTTTCGAGCCAGCACCACCATTCAATGTGATCATGGCTGATCATTCTCAATCAGCACCCCGTTCCTGCCTTCTCCCCATACCCCCTGACACCGCTATCCTTAAGAGCTCTATCTTGCTCTCTCTTGAATGCATTCAGAGAATTAGTCTCCACTGCCTTCTGAGGCAGAGAATTCCACAGATTCACAACTCTCTGACTGAAAAAGATTTTCCTCATCTCCGTTCTAAATGGCCTACCCATTATTCTTAAACTGTAGCCCCTGGTTCTGGAGTCCCCCAACATTGGGAACATGTTTCCTGCCTCTAACGTGTCCAACCCCTTAATAATCTTATACGTTTCGATAAGATCCCCTCTCATCCTTCTAAATTCCAGTGTATACAAGCCTAGTCGCTCCAGTCTTTCAACATATGACAGTCCCGCCATTCCGGGAATTAACCTAGTAAACCTACGCTGCACTCCCTCAATAACAAGAATGTCCTTCCTCAAATTTGGAGACCGAAACTGCATACAGTACTCTAGGTGCGGTCTCACTAGGGCCCTGCACAACCGCAGAAGGACCTCTTTGCTCCTATACTCAACTCCTCTTGTTATGAAGGCCAACATTCCATTGGCTTTCTTCACTGCCTGCTGGACCTGCACGCTTCCTTTCAGTGACTGATGCACTAGGACACCCAGATCAAGTTGAACGTCCCCAGAAGCCATGAAGTGCGTGATTGCAAACGTTGTTTGTTGTTAAATCTGCTCTGTGAGAATGTTGAAGTCATTCCACGGAACAGATAGAATGGGGTGCAACTGAATGTTTCGGCTCTTCCACCTGAAAACTCTTGTGGCTGAAGAAACAGTGTCTCGTTGAGAGATTGTCAGTTGAACGAAGGGGTCGCTACAATCCATTCATCGTCTATTCTTTGTGGAAACTACCTGTTTATTCTTTGTTTTGTAGTTTCTTGTGAAATATCTAACTAAGGAGATATGCAAGCATGCTGTATTGCTTTGTCTTACCCGTGTTTTAAGCTTGATTTTTTATTCTTTTCCGATTTCTTTGCTCTAGAATTGATTTTAAAGACAGCCCTGGATTCCACGCTGGCCATGTGAAAACCAGCTTGAACAGTTTATTGCAGATACGATCCGAACATTTAGGAAATAATTTGTCATTGGGGAAATTGTGAATAGTGTGTGTTTATACTGGGAATTTGAGTTTGGGAGATATAAACTCAAACCTTTTGAGTCATAAAGTCAGAAGGAAACAGAAACTTCAGCCCAACCCGCCCATGCCGACCAAGATGCAGCATCTCAACCAGTCTCATTTTCTCGCGTTTCTCCTACAACCCTCGCAAACTTTCCTATCCATGTACCCGTCGGTCTTTTTAAATTATGTTATAGTAACCACCTGAATATCTTTCTCTGCCACCTCGTTCCACATACCCACCACCCCTTGATTGAAAATACTGTTAAGGCTCAGATTAAATTCTTCTCCTTTTAACTTATAAGTATGTACTGTGGTTATTGATTTCCCTACCTTAGCTAATAAACTCTGCATTCTCCCAAGATGTCCCACTCCTGTCTTTTTTATACATCTCTGTAAGCACAAGCCACAGCATTCTCCGTTGCTGGGGAATAAACGTCTAACCCTGCCCCAGCTTTCACTAGACGTTAGGCCCTGGAGTCCTGCCAACATTTTCATAAATCTTCTCTGTACTCTTTCCATCTTAAGGACATCCTTCCTGTAGCAGGCTGACAACAACTGAACGCAGTACTCCAAATATGGCCTCACCAACGGCTTTCAATCAACTTAGAAATATTCGCGAGATATTCGCGAGATGTCCCACTTAAATGAACATGCTGACTATCACGTATTATGTCTTGTCTATCTAAATGACTGTATATTTTAGCTTTCAAAATCCCCTCCAGTACTTTGCCTACTACAGATCTCAGGCTCATTGATATACAGTCCCCAAGCTTTTCTTTTCACCCCGTCTTGAACCGAAACACGATATAAGTGACTCTTCATGCGGCATCACATGCGTGTATAATGATGATTGAGATACCTCAGCTGAGTTCCCTGTAAATTATATTTTCTATCTCCCTGCAGTATCTTCGGATGTATCTATCAGGCCCAAGAGATATATTTATGTTGGAAGCTTTAGGACATCCAGGAGCTCCTTGACTGTAATACGAACTGTCAGCTGCATTAACTGCCCAACTTCCCAAGCCTTGTGTCCTTCGCCAAGGTAAGAAGAGACGAGACGGTCATTAAGGACCGTGTAACCTCCTGTGGCTTCACAGGTAAACCGCTTTGTTTTCTGAGGGTCTCTATTGGCCTCTCCAGATAGCCCGTTTCCTTAATGTACTTACAAAATCGCATAATATTCTCCTTAATTTATGCAGCAGGGGAACAGTCCCTTCGTATCAACTTGCCAAAGTCGATCAAGCTGTCCCATCTGCATTAGTCCCACCTGCCCGCGTTTGGCCCATATCCCTCTGACAGCTCCCAAGAGGGTGTACCTCTATCTGAATGGTATCAGGTTAGGAAAAGGGGAACTACAACGAGACCTGGGTGACCTTGTACATCAGTCACTGAAAGTAAGCATGTAACAACAGGCAATGACGAAAGCTAATGGCATGTTGGCCTTCATAAAGAGAGGAGTTGAGTATAGGAGCAAAGAGGTCCTTCTGCAGTTGTACAGGGCCCTGGTGAGACCGCACCTGGAGTATTGTGTGCAGATTTCTTCTCCTAATTTGATGAACGACATTCTTGCTATTGAGGGAGTGCAGTGTAGGTTCACAAGGTTAATTCCTGGGATGGCAGGACTGTCATATGAAGAAAGAATGGCGCGACTGGGCTTTTATTCACTGAAATTTAGAAGGATGAGAGGGGATCTGAACGAAACTTATAAAATTATAAAGGGATTCGACACGCTGGATGCAGGAAACATGTTCCCGATGTTGGGGGAGTCTAGAACCAGGGGCCACAGTTTAAGAATAAGGGGTAGGCCATTTAGAACTGAGATGAGGAAAAACTGTTTCACCCGGAGAGTTGTGAATTTGTGGAATTCTGTGCCTCAGAAGGCAGTGGAGGCCGATTCGCTGGATGCATTCAAAAGAGAGTTAGATCGAGCTCTTCGGGCTAGCGGAATCAAAGAATATGGGGAGAAGGCAGGAAAGGGTACTGATTGTGAATGATCAGCCATGATCACATTGAATGACGGTGGAGACTCAAAGGGCCGAATGGCCTTCTCCTGCACCTATTTTCTCTGTATCTATGGCATCACTGCCAAGAGGAGGAGCAATTGTTGACTGCCTTTCTGAGCCTCACCGCCTCCTTGGCTGATCCCAGGCAGCAGTCTGAAGGTCACAAAAGACGAATCCATCTTCTGCCTGACTCGCTGAGTTACTCCAACACTTTGTGTCTTTTTGATTGCCAACAGCTGCTGTTCCTTACATCTTCCAACCAGACCCACTCCCACCCCTTTCCCACCTTCGGGCCAGGCCCTCTCCAACACCACTTTCCAGCCTGGACCCTCTGCAGCACCACCCACATCCTCCTGCACCAGCCCACTCCACCCCCAGCTTCATCCCTCACCGTGTCCACCCCTGGCCCACTTTCCTCCCCAGACCCTCTCCCCCATTGTTTGTTTGTTTGTTCTCTCTCTCTCTCTCTCTCTCTCTCTCTCTCTCTCTCTCTCTCTCTCTCTCTCTCTCTCTCTCTCTCTCTCTCTCTCTCTCTCTCTCTCTCTCTCTCTCTCTCTCTCTCTCTCTCTCTCTCTCTCTCTCTCTCTTCCTCCCTCCCTCCCTCCCTCCCTCCCTCTCTCTCTCTCTCTCTCTCTCTCTCTCTCTCTCTCTCTCTCTCTCTCTCTCTCTCTCTCTCTCTCTGGGAATGCAAACATGTAATGTGCTTGTAAAATAGGCATCGTGCAATCGTGTGATCTGAGATTCATCAGAAAGCTCTACCTTAGGAAAAACAGATGGGTTGAGAGATTTTTAAAAAATTGTGAAATAACAACAAAAGGAAACAAATAATTCTTAGTGCGGACAGCAAATGACCTAAATGATGCATAATTTTCCACCAGCTATCGCAAAGTGGACACAATATTCCCCACTAAATTGATTTACTGGACGTTGCGATGCGAAGTGTTGAAACAGAATTGAAGCCGTTTGAAAATGAAACAGATATGGGAGACATACTGAAACTGAATTGTTAAATTTCTGCAGGAGCTCTATGTTTCAGCTGTGCGTTTAGAATTATTATTGCTACATGCACCGAGGTACAGTGAAAAGCTTTGATTTGCATGTTATCCAACCAGATCATACAATAGCATACAGTAACACGATCGTCAAACTCATATACAATAAGTAAAGCAAAGTGATGATACAGAGTGTTGAAGACAGTCGTAGAGTCATGGATTCATACAGCATGGGAACAGTCCCTTCGTATCAACTTGCCAATGCTGATCAAGGTGCCCCATTTGCATTAGTCCCGCGTTTGGCCCATGTCCCTCTAAACATTTTGTATACATGCTCCGGACCAAATGTATATTAAATGTTGTTGTAGTTTCTGCCTCAACTACCTCCTCCGGCAGCTCAACCCATACGCTCACCTCCCTCTGTATGAAAATGCTGACGTCATCCTTGCAAATATTATCTGTACCCTTTCCAGCAAAATATTTCCTATAGCATGGTGCCCAGAACTGACCACCAATACTCTAAATGCGGCCTCAACAAAGTCTTATACAACTGCAACATGACCTCCCAACTTGTATACTTAATACTTTGACAGATGAGGGCCAACGCACCAAAAGCCTTTTTGACCAACCGATCTACCTGCGACTCCACCTTCAAGGAACCATGCACCTGCACGCCTACATCCCTCTGCTCAACAACACTCCTCAGAGCCCTGCCATTCATCGTGCAGGTCCTGTCCATATTACACTTCATATAATGCAACATCTCACATTTCTCTGTATTAAATTCCACCAACGATTCCTCAGCCCACCTAGCCAATCGATCAAGATCCTGCAGCAATTTTACACAGCCTTGTTCATCATCTGCAAAACCACACACTTATGTATCATCTGCAAACTTGCTAATCTTGCCGTGTATGTTCACATCCAAATCATTGATGTTGATGAAAAACATTAACGGTGCCAGCACCAAACCTTAATGCACACAGGCTTCCAGACTGAGAAGCAACCTTCCACCATCACCCTCTGCTTCCTTCCATGAAGCTAATTTTCTATCCATTGAGCTCTCTCTCCTTGGATACCATGTGGTCCAACCTTCCAGGGCAGCCAACCATGCAGAACCTTGTCCAATGCTTTGCTGAAGTCCATATGTACAACATCTATAGCCCTGCCCTCATCTACTTTTTTGGTCACTTTTTCATAAAACTAAATGAGATTTGTGAGACACAGCCTCACATGTACAAAACCGTGCTGATTATCCCGAATCAGCCCTTGCCCATCTAAATGCCTGTTTATCATATTCCTCAGAATACTCAAAAATAAGTTTCCAACTGCAGATGTTCAGCTCACCTTTCGATAGTTCCCAGCATTTCCCCTGCATCCCCTTCTTGAATAGAGGCACAACACTTGCCATCCTCCAGTCTTCCGGCACCTCTCTTGGAAAAAGACGACTCATGAATCTCAACCAGTGCCCCCGCAACTTCCTCATTAGTTTCTCACAATGCCCTCAGATATATGTAATTAAGCCTTCGAGATTTGTCTACCTTCATACATGATAGTACCTTCAGCACCTCTTCGGCCATAACACTGACTGCTCTCAAGCCATTTTCATTGACTGCCCCAAGTTTCTCCGTCCTCCTGTCTTTCTCCTCGGTAAATACAGAGGAGAAATACTCATAGAGGACCTTCCCCATCTCCTGTGGCTCCAGAGTTGGCCGCTTTGATTGCTGAGGGGTCCCACTCTTTCTCTAGTTACCCATTTTCCACTTATGTATTTATCATATCTCTTGGGATTGTCCTTAATGCTGTCTGCCAGAGCTATCTCCTGGCCCCTTTTTGCCCAACTGGTTTCCTTTTTTACTTTGCTCCTTAGTTCCCAAAACTCCTCCAGGGATACACTTGATCCCAGCTGCCTGTACCCATCCCATTCTTTCTTCTTATTTTTGACTAATGCCTCAATTTCTCTTGTCAGCCAAGCTCCTTTACATTTGACTGCCTTACCCTTCACTCGAACAGGGACGTGCATATCATGAGCTTTTGTCAACACTTTTATAAACATCCCTCTTGGCTGATCTTCCTTTTCACTAAAATAACCTGCTCCATTCAACTTGAGCGAGACATTCTCTCATACCCTCAGTTGGCCTTAACTGTTGAAACCCTGTCTTTTGCCTGATTCTCTGTATTCACAGCTCTCAGGCACCTCCTCCTATTGATCCGTGGACCATGATCCTGCAGATGAGCACCATGTCTTAATCTCACGGACCATTTCTGATTTTATCACTTAGGCTATCTGCCTGCTAAACAAAGCTGCTCTGGCAGACCCATTGTTACTGCTTGCTTCTGCCCCACTGAATTACTTTCCACATACCTCAACTCCATCCTATCCCCCCTGGTCTAATCCCTCCTGACCTACGTCCAAGACACCCTGCACACCTTTCGTCTCTTCTATGACTTCCGTTTTTCAGGCCTCCACTCCCTCATCTCTAATATGGATGTTCAGTCACTGGACCTCTCTCCCCACCAGGAAGGTCTTAAAGCCGTCTGCTTCTTCCTCGACCACAGACCCACTCAATTTTCATCACCAACATTCTCCTCGGCCTAGCAGAGCCAAAATGCTAAGGGCTTAGATGGAAGCCCTTTCTCTGTGTTCAGCAAATGTCCTCCAGTTGACTTATAAGGACCCCCCATTGGGATAGATCAAAGTTTGACTCACTCTTGGAAAATGGGACAGGGGAAGTGACTGAGATGTCATTTGGGGAGCACTTTAGGACCAGTGACCATAGTTATATTAGTTTTTACATGGTTATGGAAACGGGCAGAACTGGTCCTCACGTTAAAGTTAGAATTGAGGCAAGGCGAACTTCAATGGTTTTGGCAGCCTGCAAACACTTATTGGAGTGAGTTATTACACAGATAGTGGTAGGTGGCTGGCATGTGTTGCCAGGGTTGGTGTTGGGGACAGATGCCCTAGCAGCTGCAGCTTACCTGCAGTCCTTCTGTCTTTGTGTTTTTATGTTGTTTTTTTGTCTTGATTGTAGTGTAAATGTGATGTGTTTTTTTGGGGTTGTGTACTATGGTGGGGGGGGGGGGGGGGGGGGGTGGCGGGAACTGTAAATGCAAAATTGTCTCTTCCCAACGGAGAGGCGACCTTTTGCCTTTTGTTTCTGGGCCGTGTTCACGCTGCAGCCTACCATCGGCCAAACCCCTGGAGCTGACGGCCTCCACCTGGGACTCGCCTGTGGAAGCTCCGGCCGTGGGGATGTCGGAAGCTCGCAGCCCTGGATGGGTCCGACATCGGGAGCTCCGGCAGTGGCAGCATCTTCGCTCGCCCCGAATCGCGGGGCTTGGGTTGGCCCGCCGCGGAATTTTCACTGTCAGGCGCGGCCTGAAATAGGTGCTGGTTGTCATGTATGAAGGTAGATAGATGCTGGTTGTCATGTATGAAGGTAGATAGATGCTGGTTGTCATGTATGAAGGTAGATAGATCTCCTGAGGCTGATCTGCTATATTCAAAGCACAGAGGGAAGCCGGAGAAGAAAGCCGGCTGAGAGATAGGCATCATTGTTAGCCAGAGTGAGGTGCCACAAGATGGTGGATGGCTGATGCTGTTCTTTATTTCAGTAGGGGGACAAAGAAAAACCTGGGAACTATGAACGAGAAAGCTAACTAATCTGTGGTAGGTAAGTTACTGAGGAGATTCTTAGGGTTAAGAAAATACATGCATTTGAAAAGATAGGAGTTGAATAGTGACAGCAAACACAGCTTTAGTGCGCGGGAGATCATGTTCCACAAACTTTATTTAGTTTCTGAAGCTGTAAAAAAGGAGAATAATGATTGGGCAGTGTACGTAGTCTGTATGGGCTTCAGCAAGGCATTCAATAAGATGCTGTGTGGAAGATTATTCTGCAAGGTTTGATGGCATGGGTTCGAGGGAATGGATACTATTGAGATACTTAATGGACTTAATAAAAGGCAGCAGAGGGTGATGGTCGAAGAATGGTTTTCGGACTGGTGGCCGACTGGTGAAATACACCATGACTGGTGTATTTCAGGGGTCCGTATTGGGTCCACGTTGGCTGGCAATGTATTAGACATCGTCAGTAGGTTTGCAGATTACAATAAAATAGGTAACATTGTGGACAGCCAAACGTTTGCCATGAATTGTAGCGGGATCTTGATAAACTGGGTAAGTTTAGCAGAGGAATGGCAAATGGAATCCATGCAAATACGAGGTGCTGGATTTTGGAAAGTCAAACCAGGAAAGGATTTTCCGAATGAATGGTAGGAACTGGGGAGTATTGTAGTTTAGTTTCTTTAGTTTAGAGATACAGCGCGGTGAGGCTCTTTGGCCCACCGGGTCCGCGCCGACCAGCGACCCCGCACACTAACTCTATCCTACACCCACGAGGGACAATTTCTATATGTGCCGATCTAAAAGCTTCTTGAACTCCACTAATGTATCTACTTGCACCACCTCCCCTGTCAATACATTCCAGGCCCCGTCACTCTCTGTGTACAAAAACTTGCCTGGAACATCTCCATTGTACTTTCCCCCTCTCACCTTATACCTACGTTCTCTAGTCTTGGACACTTCCATCTTGGGAAAAGGTTCTCAATGTCTAACCTACCGATGCCACTCATAATTATACATGCTTCCATCAAATCTTCCCACAACCTCAGGCATTCCAGAAAAAAACAAACTGAGTTTATCCAACCTCTCCAAGTACTGAAACACTTTCATCCAGGCAGCATTCCAGTAAACTTCCTCAGCACCCTCGTCAAAGTCCCCACATCCTTCCTGTAATGGGGAGACCTCTACTGCATACAATACTCCAAATGAGGCTTAACCAAAGTCCTATACAGCAGCATCATAACTTTCTGACCCTTCCACTCAATGCCACTGGCAATAAAGGCAAGCATATCATCTGCAATCTTTATCACCCCATCTGTCACATTCATCGAGCTATGAACTTGAACTCCACGATCCCCCTGCACATCAATGGTGTTAAGGGACTTAACATGATTGCATCCTCTCCCCTTACATTCAACCTCCCATAGATAGGATGGTGGTGGGTGTGTGGGTGATTCTCAGGTATCTCAGGCCCAAAGGATGTTCCACTGTTATTAATCCTCCCTCAGTGAATCAGCTCACAGTCAGGGAGAACCAAAAGGCAGGACACACACAAGAATTAACAGGATTATGTTCCATCGCCATCGCTCTGACAATCTTACCAACTAATCACCATCACCTTGTACTCAAGACAACCCTCCTCAGTGGCAGCAGCACCACCAGGTTTTGTGTCATCTGCAGTTTATTTCCAATGATCTCCTTGATCAGCAAGGATTTACACAGGATTTACTTTGTGTCTTTATTGTATTACTTTTTAATAATATTAGTAAATTAAAGTTGCATTACAGCTAACGGAAACATAGAAATATATTATTCTTCAACAGTGTGTACTGTCAGATGCATCAGAAATATTGAGACATTACAGGAATAGGTAATTGAATGTAATCATGTTTAATTCTGTCACGTCACTGAGAAATAACCAACTGTGTAATTTTCAGAATGAAATAGGAACTTTATCAATAAAACACAGAAATTATGATGGAATAATTAGATGGCAGTTAATACAGATATCTCTGACACCATCAGCTTGGATTCCTGCCAAACCACCACAACCCAACACAGCCCATCAGCCCACCCTACACACCCACCACCCCAATCCACACACATCGCCCACACGCCCAGCCCATTCACCGCACATCACCCCATACGCCCATCCCACCCTCGCCCATCCCACCCTACCCCAACCCACACACCCACCCCACCCTACAAAAGTATCCCACCCCTCTCCTCCTGCCCGCTCCACCACACTCTCAATCACACACCTCCCCACCCCACCCTTCCCCAACTGCCCACCCACACGTCTACCCTACCCCCATCCCACACACCCACCACCTCCCCGCGTCATCCTGTGACGTGTTGGATGATCGCAATCCAGAACCTTCCGGCTCAGTTCCTTCCCCTCTTCTGCCGTTTTCCGGTCTGTGGGCCCTTGGGCTTGACTTGTTCACAGGGCAGCTGCTTCCTCAGCACCTCACGTAACTGTGGACCAGAGCAGTGGATAATAATATAATATTCATTTATTGTCATTGCAACGAGTACAACGAAATTAAAAAATAGCCAATCCTGACGGTGCGTACAAACATATATGCAATAAATGCAAAAACAAATAAATACATTAATACAATTAAATACAATCATATTAAGTACAAGATTTTTTAACGGTGTTGCCTAGTGCAAAGGTAGTGTTCAGTTCTCGTATGGCCCTGGGGTAAAAACTGTTCTTAAGTCTGTTTGTTCGGGATTTGATCGACCTGAAACGTCGACCAGAGGGCAGATGAACAAACAGACGGTGGCCGGGGTGGGATGGATCTTTTATTATTTTGCCTGCTCTACTGAGGCAGCGTAGGCTGAACAGGTGCTCCAGGGAGGGCAGTGAGCAGCCGATGTCTTCTCTGTATTAACTTTAATTTATATGCTATAACTGTAATTCTTTTTTTGCACAATCCGCATGCATTGCCACTTTCATTTCACTGCACATCGTGTATGTGACAAATAAACTTGACTTGACTAATAATATTGGACTCTAAAATCTTAGAGATCACTGAAGTCAGGCTAAAATGTCCTTTCTATTGCCTCGATTCCTTCTTAAACGGTGGTTCCTAAAAGCTTTCCAAACCTCTAGCTTCCCGCCAATCTTTGCCATATTGTATGCCTTCACATTTGCTTTGATGCTGTCTTTGAGGAGCGGTGTGTGGAGAAACCATCATCTATCCCTTTTCACTGCCTTTCCCATCCAAACCTCCATCAACCACCTCACTCTCCTCAGTCCGAGTCACGATGAATTTTGGGAACTGACCAAGGGGAACACCGTTTCCTTCAATGATTCCTGTCACTGAAAGGTGGGCTGGGGTGTCCAGCAGTGGAACTGTGCACGTCCAAAATCCCTCACTCTCCTAGTCCACCTTCATCTACACAGCCTCTCTTCAGGCCACTCCTTCCCCCTCTGGGACATTCCAATTCTCCTTTCACTCCCCCACCCAGGGAACACTGACTGTGGACAGTGAGGGACACTGGTGTTAGTGGGAGATATCCGGGTGTATCTCAGTCCCCAGGGAACACTGACTTTGGACAGTGAGGGACACTGTGGGTCAGTGGGGGAATATCTGGATTTATCTCTGTCCTCAGGGAACATTAACAATTATTAATCTCAGCCAAGTTATTTTACTCCTAATGACTCGCTGAGGCCTAAGCACTGACCCCTCTTGTCCCCGAGTCATCACAGCACCTTACAAATGTATTTTGTAATCCAACTACACACCATCGCACAACATTGTTGCATCACAGCTTGGTTTGGGAGCAGCTCTGCCCAAGACAGCAAGAAATTGCAGAGTTGTGGATGTTGCCAAGTCTGTTACGCAGACCTGATTCCCACCATTGGCTCCATCTGCACTTCACACTTCCTCGGGAAAACAGCCAACATAATCAAGGACCTTTCCCACCCCGGTTATTGCTGCCTTACAGTGCCAGAGCCCTGGCTTCCATCCTGACTGCAGGTGCTGTCCGCATGGAGTTGGTAAGTTCTCCCTGTGAGCCAGTGTGCTTTCCCCAGCCGCTCCGGTTTCCTCCCACTTTCCAAATACTTATAGGTTTGTTGGTTAATTTAGCTTCAGCAAAAATTGTAAGGCCATATTTCAGGAAAAAATATGGAGTTAATAGTGAGACCATTGAGACCATTGATGTGCAGAGGGGGTTTGGGGTCCAAGTCCATAACAACCTGAAAGTGGCAATGATCAAAAGGCATATGGTATGCTTGCCTTCATCGGTCAGGGCATTGAGTATCAGAGGTAGTGGTTATCAAGGAGTCTTTTGTTTAGGCAAGTGGACATAGAATGAATGGAGGGATATGGATTACATGCAGGCAGGGGAGATATGTTTAACGGCACGGATATTGTGGGACAATGGGCCTGTTCCTGTGTTTCATGCTCCCCACCACTGATACCTGAACTTGCAGACCCTGCTGGGTCACTGGTCAATCCTTGACTTGAGTCTCCACTCGTTGCTCCCTGGGGTTCCTGAGTTGTGCCCGACGGTGGATCTGGAAAAAGAGAATGGAGGCGGGAGAGGGAGGGTGACAGATTAAAACAGAATGATCAGCTGATCAGGTGGGAAGTCGGCTGCAAAGAGTCCGTGCAAACACCAAAAAATACCAACTCTCACAGGTCACACGTCTCGCCTTCAACATTGCATCCTCCTCGAACACGATCTACGCCTCGCTCCCTTTGCAGAGTGCTCTCACATTCTCTCCCAGACTCTCTCGCCGACTCTCTCTCGCGCCGACTCTCTCTCTCTCTCACTGATTCTCTCTCTCGCCGACTCTCTCTCTCTCTCTCTCCTTCCCTGACTCTCTCTCTCTCCCTGATTCTCTCTCCCCCTCCCCGACTCCCTCTCTCTCCCTCCAAGACTCTCTCTCCCTCCAAGACTCTCTCTGACCCCCTCTCTCTCCCTGACTCTCTCACTCTCTCTCCCTGACTCTCACTGACTCTCTTTCTCCCTGACTCTCTCTCTCTTTCTGATTCTTGCTCTCTGACTCGCTCTGGCTCTCTCTCTCACTCTGACTCTCTCTCACTCTGACTCTCTCTCCCTGACTCTCTCTCTCTGACTCTTTCTCTCTCTCTCTGACTCTTTGTCTCTCACTGTGACTCTCTCTCTGACTCCAGCATTCAACCCCCTGCCCCTAGGGGTCAGTCTGTTTTCAAAATACATTCTCCTCAAGCTCTCCACTTACTTTCCACTTCATCCTCAATCTCAGGTTCATAAATTCATGTCAGAGGAACAGAATGAGGCAATTCGGCCCATCGACTACTCCGCCATTTAGTCATGGCTGATACTGTATATTGTTCCCTGTCAACCCTATTCTCCTTCTCCTCAAAACCTTTGACCAACTACGTAATCAAAAACTGTCAATCTCCATTTGAAAAATACCATCGTCTTGGAGATACCAATGTCCACAGCCTTCTGTGGCAATGAATTCAACAGATTCACCACCCTCTGGCGAGATAAATCTTCCTCAGCTCATATCTAAAGGTATGTCTCTTTATTCTGAGGCTGTGCCCATTGGCCCTGTACTCTTTCAATACTGGAAACATCCTCTCCACATCCACTCTATCTAGGCCTCTCATTATAGGGCAAGTTTTGATGTGATCTCCCCCTCATCTTTCTAAACGCCGCAGCGAGACTCCTGACGGGTACCCGTAAAAGGGACCACATCACGCCGATTCTGGCCTCTCTCCACTGGCTCCCTGTATGGTACAGAATCAACTTCAAGCTCCTCCTATTCACATATAAAGCCTTAAATGGACATTCCCCCCCTACATCAAAAATCTTCTAACCCACCTCTCTAACTCCAGGTCCCTCAGGTCGGCCGACTTGGGGCTACTCACTATCCCGCGGTCTAGGCTTAAGCTCAGGGGTGACCGCGCTTTTGCGGTTGCAGCTCCTAGACTGTGGAACAGCATCCCTCTCCCCATCAGAACTGCCCTCTCCGTCGACTCCTTTAAGTCCAAGCTCAAAACCTATTTCTACTCCCTAGCGTTTGAGGCCCATTGAGGAGGCGCTGTGAACTGTTTTGTATGTGCTGTTAAGTTTGTGTGCTACTGTATGTTTCATTTTTTCCTTAGATGTACAGCACTTTGGTCAACGTGGGTTGTTTTTAAATGTGCTATACAAATAAAATTGACTTGACTTGACTTGACTCCATCGATACCTGAGCTTGTATCTGGTTCTGGGGCGGTGGACAAATCCTCCCAGGGTTGGGGTGTTGCTTCCTGGGGTTCCTCAGTTGGTACGGAGGCTGGATCTGTAATAAAGTGTGGACAGACAGTGTGTGTAGTGCGGAAATAATCCAGCAGCTCTGTGGGATGGAACGAGACCGAAGTGCGTGGCCAACACCAGTCTCTGGTGACCCCAACGATTATCCATCCCTCTCCTGCATTCCCTCTCCCTCCACTCCTTCATTCCATCCATTACTCAATGCAATCTGTCCATCATTATCCCTCTGATTTCATGGCCCTTCCCCTTGCCTTCTCACCCCTCTCTCCCTCCCCTTGCCCACCAGCCTCTCTCCCCGTTCGCTCCCTTCTCTTTTCCCCCTCTTCCCATCGTACCCGGGGAGGGGAGGTGTGGTGAGGGGATGACTGATTCCAGGGGGGGAACAGCTGAGTCCCGGGGTGGGAGGTTGGGCGGGGGGTGGGTGTTCCCCCAGCGGAGGGGGTAAGGTAGGACTCGATCATGGTTGGAGGTGAGGGAAAGAAGCAACAGATCACGTCCCCTTGATAACATATGATTAGTGTTTGTCGGCACTGGGCCTGCACTCGCTGGAGTTTAGAAGGATGACAGGGGACCTCATTGAAACTTGCCAAATAGTGAAAGGACTGGATTGAGTGAATGCAGAGGATGATTCCACAAGTGGGAGAATCTGGGACCAGAGGACATAGCCTCCGAACAAAAGCAGATGAGGAAGCATTTCTTTAGCCAGATGGTGGTGAATCTGTGGACTTCATTGCCACAGATCGCTGTGGGGACCATGTCAATGGATATTTTTTAGCTGGAGATTGATAGATTCTTGATTAGTATGGGTGTCAGGGGTTATGAGGAGAAGGCAGGAGAATGGGGTTGATAGGGATAGATAGATTGAATGGTAGAATAGACTTGATGGGCCGAATGGTGTAATTCTGCTCCGAGAACATCTGAGCTTGGTCACAGGGGGGAGTGGGACAAGTGACAGGGTGGGGGCAATGTCCTCTGGGTCTTGCTTCCCCAACCCGAGATAAACGATGTTCTGCATTTACCCTGACGTTTATACCCCATACGAGATCATCCCTCAGCCTCTTGCCCTCCAAGGAATAAATTCCAAGCCAGTCCAACTTCTCCTTATAGCTCAGGCCATTGTTCCTTGCAACATCCTCGTAAATCATCTCCGCAATCTTTCCAGCTTAAGAACATCTTTCCTATAATAGGATAACCAAAACTGATCACACACTCCACATGTGACCTCACCAACATGACATCCCAACTTACCAATGACATCACATGTTACCTCACAATGGTAACACGACATCTCCTAATTTATGTATTTAGTACCTTTACTGATGAAGGCCAATGTACCAAAAGCCACCTTTGCCCCCCTGTCGATCTGTAATGTCACCCTCAGGGAACTGTGCTCATGAACAAGGACCAGGGGCCACAATCTTCGAATAAAGGGGAGGCCATTTAAAACTGAGGTGAGAAGGAACTTTTTCACCCAGTGAATTTGTGGAATAACCTGCCACAGAGGGCAGTGGAGGCCAAATCAGTGGATGGACTTAAGAGAAAGATAGATACTCTAGGTGCTACTGGAATCAAGGGATATGGGGAGAAGGCAGGCACGGGTTACTGATTGTGGATGATCAGCCATGATCACAATTAATGGCGGTGCTGGCTCGAAAGGCCGAATGGCCCCCTCCTGCACCTATTTTCTATGTTTCCAGCTCCTAAATCTCGCTGCTCTACAGCACTTCCCAGGGCCCTGCCATTCACTGATCCAGGGCACAAGCCTGGCCAGATGTTTCAGAGCATTTTGGAAAAAGTTCCCATTTTGGGAACATAAATTATCTCTATAACTCTTCCCTCGACTGTTATATAGGACTGTGGATAGGCTGCATTTGAAGTGTTGTTTGTCATTCTGGTCACCCCATTACAGGAAGGATGTGGTGGCTATGGAGAGGTTCCACCAATACCCCTGGGAGCCGCTCCAGGCATCCTCTACTCACTGGGTCCAAAAAAAAACTTGTCCCCACTTCACCCTTAAACTTTACTCCTTTCATATTAAAACCATGCTCCCTCAGCTTTGACATTTCCACCCAGTGGAGATGTACCAGAATGCGGGTTGGATTAGACGGTATTGGCTGTTATGAAGGTTTGGACAAACCTGGATTGTTTTCTCTGGGTCGTCGAGGCTGAGTGGAGACCAGACAGAAGTAAATAAAATTATGAGAGGCATTGATAGGGTTAGAAATTTTACCCCAGGGTGAAAATGTCAAAGACGAGGGAGAATAGTTTTAATATGAAACCAGCGCCTTATAAAGCCTCAGCATTACATCATTTGTTTTATCTTCTAGTCTGAAAAATAATGCTAACCTTGCATTTGTGTTCCTTACTAGCGAATGAACCTGCAAGTTAATCTTTCGGGAATCCTGAACCAGCATTCCCAACACCCAATTCAGATTTATTGATCCTCTATTTAGAAAATAGTCTAAACATTTATTCCTTCTACCAAAGTGCATGACCGTACACTTTGCTGTGCTGTATTCCATCTGCCACTTCTTTCCCCAATCTGCCAACTTGCCCAAGTCCTTCTGCAAAGTCCCTGCTTCCTCAATACTACCTGCCCCTACACCTATCTTCATATTATCGCCAAACTTGGCCACAATGCATCAATTCCATCACACCGATCTTTAACATACAACATGGAAAGTAGTGGACTCAACACTGGCCCCTGTGGAATACCACACGTCACCGGCAGCCAACCAGAAAATGCATCCTTTATTCACACTCTTTGCCTTCTGACAGACTGCCCACCGTTACTACATGTTTGTACCTTGCCTCTAATACCACAGGCTCTTTTATAGTTGAGCAGCCTCACTTGCAGCACCTTATCAGAGGCCTTCTGAAAATCCAAGTTAACAACATCCTCTGCCTCGCCTTTATCTGTTCTGCTTGTTGCTTCCTCACAGAATTCCAACAGATTTGTCGGGCAAGATCACCCCTGAACAAAACAATGTTGATTTTGGTCTATTTTATGACATGCGGCCGAGTACCCTGAAAGCTTATCCATTATTGTACCGGTGCCAAAGAATGCCTCTCCAGCTTGTTTAAATGACTACCGACCGGTGGCCCTCACCTCGGTTGTCATGAAATGCTTCGAGAGACTAATCAAGAAGCACATCTGTGCCCTCCTTCCTCGCAACATGGACCCACTACAGTTCGCATACCGTCCGAACAGGTCCACGGATGATGCGGTCTCCCAGGTTCTGCACTCTCTCTCATCTGGACAGCCAGAAGGGGGGCTATGTGAGGATGCTGTTCATTGACTTTAGTTCAGCTTTCAATACCATAGTCCCCACCAGACTGGCTGAGAAGCTGCTGGAACTGGGGCTTAGCACCCCTCTGTGTGCCTGGGTCCTGGACTTTCTCACCGCCAGACCCCGAGTGGTCAGGATGGGGGAACACACATCCAGCCCCCTCACCCTGAACACAGGATCCCCCTAGGGTTGCGTCCTTAGCCCCCTACTGTACTCCCTGTACACACATGACTGTGTGGCCCGGTTCAGCTCCAACTCCATCATCAAGTTTGCTGATGACACTGTGGTGGTGGGCCGGATCTCCGACAACGATGAGAAGGCCTACCGGGAGGAGGTGGCTGATCTGGCACTCTTGTGTCAGGACAACAGCCTCCTCTTGAATGTCAAAAAAACTAAGGAGCTGATTGTGGACTTTAGAAGGGCTCA
Organism: Rhinoraja longicauda; assembly: GCF_053455715.1. NCBI lineage: Eukaryota > Metazoa > Chordata > Chondrichthyes > Rajiformes > Arhynchobatidae > Rhinoraja > Rhinoraja longicauda. The sequence goes on along the minus strand of NW_027601355.1, from coordinate 39,676 downwards.
ACATCCAAGGACGTACACGCCACTGGATATAAATGGGTCTACTGTGGATAGGGTGAGCAGCTTTAAATACCTGGGAGTTCACATCAAAGAGGATCTGACATGGACAACACACATTGCCGCACTGGTGGGTTAGGCAAAGCAGCGCCTTAGACAGCTGAGGAAATTCAGAGTGTCTCTGAGGATCCTTCAATGCTTCTACTCTGGGGCTGTAGAGAGCATCCTGTCCGGTAACATCACAGTCTGGTTTGGGAACAGCTCTGCCCAGGACAGGAAGGCCCTGCAGAGAGTAGTGCATTCGGCCTGTTCCAGCTGCTATGGTCAGGCAAGCGCCTCCGCTGTCACGCTGTGAAAACGGAGAGGATCAGACGGAGTTTCTTCCCACAGGCCATCAGGACTGTTAACTATTATAACTCCAGGGACTAAATTTTGCCTTCTCTGTATTAACTTTAATTTATATGCTGTAACTGTAATTCTTTTTTTGCACAATGCACAGGTATTGCCACTTTCATTTCACTGCTCATCGTGTATGTGTATGTGACAAATAAACTTGACTTGACTAATAATAATGGACTCTAAAATCTTATAGATCACTGAAGTCCGGCTAAAATTTCCTTTCTATTGCCTCGATCACTTCTTAAACGGTGGTTCCTAAAAGCTTTCCAAACCTCTAGCTTCCCGCCAATCTTTGCCATATTGTATGCCTTCACATTTGCTTTGATGCTGTCATTGAGGAGCGGTGTGTGGAGAAACCATCATCTATCCCTTTTCGCTGCCTTTCCCATCCAAACCTCCAGCAACCACCTCACTCTCATCAGTCCGAGTCACGATGAATTTTGGGAACTGACCAAGGGGAACACCGTTTCCTTCAATGATTCCTGTCACTGAAAGGTGGGCTGGGGTGTCCGGCAGTAGAACTGTGCACGTCCAAAATCCCCCACTCTCCTAGTCCACCTCTATCTACACACCCTCTCTTCAGGCCACTCCTTCCCCCTCTCTGGGACATTCCAATTCTCCTTTCACTCCCCACCCAGGGAACACTGACTGTGGACAGTGAGGGACACTGGTGTTAGTGGGAGATATCCGCGTGTATCTCAGTCCCCAGGGAACACTGACTGTGGACAGTGAGGGACACTGTGGGTCAGTGGGGAATATCTGGGTTTATCTCTGTCCTCAGGGAACACTAACAATTATTCATCTCAGCCAAGTTATTTTACTCATAATGACTAACTGAGGCCTAAGCACTGACCCTCTTGCCCCCGAGTCATCACAGCGCCTTACAAATGTCTTCTGTAATCCAACTACACACCATCTCACAACATTGTTGCAACACAGCTTGGTTTGGGAGCAGCTCTGCCCAAGACAGCAAGAAATTGCAGAGTTGTGGATGTTGCCAAGTCTGTTACGCAGACCTGATTCCCCACCATTGGCTCCATCTGCACTTCACACTGCCTCGGGAAAACAGCCAACATAATCAAGGACCTTTCCCACCCCGGTTATTGCTGCCTTACAGCGCCAGAGCCCTGGCTTCCATCCTGACTGCAGGTGCTGTCTGCACGGAGTTGGTAAGTTCTCCCTGTGAGCCAGTATGCTTTCCCCAGCCGCTCCGGTTTCCTCCCACTTTCCAAATACTTATAGGTTTGTTGGTTAATTTGGTTTCTGCAAAAATTGTAAATTGTCCCTAGTGTGTTGGATAGTGCAAGTGGTTACTGGTCACCGTGGACTCGGAGAGCCAAAGGGCTTGTTTCAACACTGTTTATCTATATTAAACCCCATGTGGAGACATAATGAACTGCAGATGCTGGTTCACAAAAAAAGACATAGTGTTGGAGTAACTTAGCGGGTGAGGCAGTATTTCTGGAGTGGTTCCCTCAATCAACCTCAATCCAAGGGGAATTGTTGTCCACTGCAGAATAAACTACTGTCCTCTCCAAAAGCTGGCTGCAAGGACAGGCGATAACGTATGAGGGGGCTTGGTACCTGAGGACGTGTCTCCCACTGGAACGGAAGACGGTTCCTGGGTAGATTCTCCAGTTGATGATCCCTGGGTCTGTTCCCCTGTGGAGATCGTGGGATCTGGAATGAAGGAACAGAGAGACGGTAGTGCGGCAACACCGCAACATGGCATCAAACTTAGAGATGTGTACAGCAATTCAAGGAGTGCCCATGTGGAGATATCAGCATCATCTAATATCCCATCACCCACTCTCCATCAAAAACGTTCTTCACTCCACGTGCCCCCTCCCACTCCCCTTTAGAGTCAGGGTGAATTTCAGGGATTGACCATAGAGCACAGAAACAGGTCCATCGGCCCACCTCGTTCATGCCGACTTATCTGTTAGTCCCATTTGTCCACATGTTGCCCATATTCCGGTAAAATGTTATTATCCATGCACATGACCAAGTGACTGTTAAATTTTGTTATTGTATCTGCCTCAACTATCTTCTCCGGCAGTTTGTTCCATACATCCACCACACTAAATGAAATGTTTGCCCATCATGCTCCTATTAAATCTTTCCCCTCTTATCTTAAATTTAAGTCCTGTGGTTCTTGCTTCCCCAACCCTGGATAAAAGGTGCTGTGCATTCACCCTATCAATTCCCGTCATAACCTAAAGCCTTCTTTACCACCCTATCTACTCGTGACTCCACTTTCAGGGAACTCTCTCATTCACTCTGTCGGTCCTGTCCAGTTTGACTTCCCAAAATGCAACCATGTAACGATCAAGGGGAAGAACCTTCCCTTTTATGAGCCAGGAAATGAGCATCTCCTGGTGTTTCAGTGAGAGAACATTTTGGCAACAAAGATTACAGCTCCATAGTTTTAAGAGAGTTGTGAATTGGTCTGTCTGGACCTTGGGGGAAGTATTAAATTGGGGCAGGGTTCATTACAGCATTATTAGGCAGGAACTTGGGAGACTGAAATGGGGGCTGCTGTTGTTATGCAAGTCCAAATCTGACTTAGTAGTTTCACTGGGAAATGTCCATGTTCTCCGGAGATGCTGCTTGACCTGCTGAGTTAGACCTGCCAGCACTTTGTGTCTTTTGTAACTGTGTGGAGATGATAAAATTGGTGAAGGTGCGGATGGTGAGGAAGGTTGTCAACGTATTCAGCGGGATGTAGATTTGCGGGATGTAGATGTAGAAATGGGCAGAGAAACTGCAGATGGAATTTAATCCAAGTAAGTGTGAGGTGTTGCACTTTGGAAGCCCATATTTCTGGAAAAATTATGGAGTTAATAGCGAGACCCTTGAGACCATTGATGTGCAGAGGGGGTTTGGGGTCCAAGTCCATAACAACCTGAAAGTGGCAATGATCAAAAGGCATATGGTATGCTTGCCTTCATCGGTCAGGGCATTGAGTATCAGAGACAGTGGCTATCAAGGAGTCTTTTGTTTAGGCAAGTAGACATGCAATGAATAGAGGGATATGGATTACGTGCAGGCAGGGGAGATATGTTTAATGGCACGGATATTGTGGGACAATGGGCCTGTTCCTGTGCTTCATGCTCCCCACCACTAATACCTGAGCTTGCAGACCCTGCTGGGTCACTGGTCAATCCTTGACTTGAGTCTCCACTCGTTGTTCCCTGGGGTTCCTGAGTTGTGTCTGACGGTGGATCTGGAAGAAGAGAATGGAGGCGGGAGAGGGAGGGTGAGAGATTAAAACAGAATGATCAGCTCATCAGGTGGGAAGTCGGCTGCAGACAAAGAGTCCGTGCAAACACCAAAAAATACCAACTCTCACAGGTCACGCGTCTTGCTTTCAACATTGCATCCTCCTCGAACAAGATCTATGCCTCGCTTCCGTGTGAAGCCAGGCTTTTGCAGAGTGCTCTCACACTCTCTCCCAGACTCTCTCTCTCCCCGACTCACCCTCTCTCTCTCCCCCACTCTCTCTCTCTCTGTTCCTCACTCTCTCTCTCTCTCACTCTCTCTCCCTCACTCTCCCTCACACTCTCTCACACTCTCTCTCTCTCCCTCACTCTCTCTCACTCTCTCTCTCTCTCTCCCTCCCTCACCCTCTCTCTCTCTCTCTCTCTCTCTCCCTCACTCTCTCTCTCCCTCCCTCATTCTCTCTCTCCCTCACTCTCTCTCTCCCTGACTCTCTCTCCCCCTGACTCTCTCTCCCCCTGACTCTCTCCCTGACTCACTCTCTCCCTGATTCGGCCCATCGACTACTCCGCCATTTATTCATGGCTGATACTGTATATCGTTCCCTGTCAACCCTATTCTCTTTCTCCTCGAAACCTTTGTCCATCTTCGTAATCAAAAACTGTTAATCTCCACTTTAAAAATACCATCGTCTTGGAGATACCAATGTCCACAGCCTTCTGTGGCAATGAATTCAACAGATTCACCACCATCTGGCTAGATAAATCTTCCTCAGCTCGTATCTAAAGGTATGTCTCTTTATTCTGAGGCTGTGCCCATTGGCCCTATATTCTTATTCACAAAATGCTGGAGTAACTCAGCAGGTCAGGCAGCATCTCGGGAGAGAAGGAATGGGTGACTTTTCGGGTCGAGACCCTTCTTCAGACCCTATATTCTTTCAATACTGGAAACATCCTCTCCACATCCACTCTATCTAGGCCTCTCATTATAGGGTATACTTTGATGTGATCTCCCCCTCATCTTTCTAAACTCCAACGAGTACAGGCCCGATCTCCAATCACACATTCCCTCCTTACCGCCTGTTTATTTGTTCTACACTTGCTCGTTTCACACATTTCTACTTGCCCTTTCTTAGGAGGGGACAGCTTGGACCTGAGTGAGTGGGAAACGAGGGAACTGTCTTCTCCATAAAGGATGGAGGCAATGAGTGAGTCGGTGAGCTGGGTCAGAGGACATCTTGCACTTGAGGTGGGTCAGTGACAGGGTGGGGGCAATGGGTGAGTGACAGGGTGGGGGCAATGGGTGAGGTAAGTCAGTGACAGGGTGGGGGCTATGGGTGAGTGGGCCAGTGACAGGGTGGGGGCAATGGGTGGGTGGGTGAGCTGGGACAGGGGCCATCCTACACTTGTGTTGGGGTCAGTGACGGGGTGGGGGTCAGGCCCCCGTGGTTTGGCTCAGACAGTCGGTGTAGGACTGTGAACCAAGATGATCACCAGTGTTTGGAAAATTGCTGACTCAGCACTTGCCGGATTTTCCCAACAACCTCTCAGATGCATTACTGGGAACTGCGACGTACCTGTACAATACACCTTGTTACAGTAGAGTGTGAGTTCCAGTTGATAGACAAAGAAACCGCCGCAGTGTTTTACCTTGATCTCATGCTGTGTCTCACAGTGCTTTCCATGCCAGTTGAACCAGACTGTCCTGGTCACCTCCCCGTCTCCCACGCTGGGATGGGGACCTGGAATGAAGTTTATAAACATTGTAAAATGTACCCGGTCCCACAGTGCTGCATGGGATGTGAATCTGGAACCGGTGTAACAGAGTGATCACAACCCACCGTCCGGTCTGACCTGCCTCAGTCAGTGGTGAGCTGCTGCCCTCACCCTCCCCACCCACACTCCCCACAGCAGCACTGAGTACAGCTCCAGGTGGTGACACCCTGGGGTGCCGGGTCTGGGGTTATGGGGACAAGGCAGGAGAATGGGGTTGGGAAGGAGATATAGATCAGCCACGATTAAAAGGCGGAGTAGACTTGATGGGCCAAATGGACTGATACTGCTCCTATCACTGATGAACTTATGATGGGAAACACAATGATGGGTGCCGATGTGTCAGGGGCGGAGCTTCACCCGTCAGTGCCCATCAAGGGGCGGGGCTTCATCTGTCAGCACCCATCAGGGGCGGGGCTTCATCTGTCAGTGCCCATCAGGGGCAGGGCTTCACCTGTCAGCACCCATCAGTGGCAGGGCTTCACCTGTCAGTGCCCATCGGGGCGGGGCTACACCAGTCAGTGCTCATCATGGGCGGGGCTTCATCTGTCAGTGCTCATCATGGGCGGGCCTTCACCTGTCAGCACCCATCAGGGGCAGGGCTTCGCCTGTCAGTGCCCATCAGGGGCACTCTCCCCTCTTCTGACCCTCCCCGGCCATCCCCGAGCCCCAGAGTTGCAAACTCTGACCCTACCATTTAACCAGCCCGGGCTGGTCCCCGAGCAGTGATGGGTGGGAGCAACAGTCTCGGAAATCTTCCATCCGCCGGAACTGAAATAACAATCAGATAGTCAGCCCCTGAACTGAGGGAGTTTGTTCACCCAGAGAGAGACTGGCATTGGGCCGACTCTCAATATTCACTCACTGCAGGGATTCATTCATTTATTGCCCCCTCAACAGAGTCATGCAGCTTGTACAGTGCAGTAATGGCCCTTCAGTCCACAACGTCCAGGCTCACTCTTTTGTCAAATCCTATTTGCATGTATTTGGACCAAAGTGTGTGGTTCCCTATTTGACCATTTAAATGATCCTTACACATAATATTTGCACTGATTTGCATCTCATCCTTTGGGTGTGTTTTCTGGGTAATAAACCACTCCCTGTCCCATTACTGTCACTGATGATGATCCCAGTCTCTGTGTATCCACACTGTCCATTATTGTCACTGATGATCCCAGTCTCCCTGTATCCACACTGTCCCATTACTGTCACTGATGATGATCCCAGTCTCCCTGTATCCACACTGTCCATTATTGTCACTGATGATCCCAGTCTCTGTGTATCCACACTGTCAATTACTGTCACTGATGATCCCAGTCTCCCTGTATCCACACTGTCCATTACTGTCACTGGTGACCCCAGGGTTTCTATATCTTCTCATTGGCACATTACTGTCACTGATCGCCCTGCTCTCTATCCACTTTACCTCACTGGCCTGCATTTCCGATACTTTCTCAACATCATTGACTAATAGAATTATCTCTTTGTTTTACCTCTTAAATCTGTACCACCCCACTCTGTGGTTTTCATCATTCTTCCAGTCCCCACTGGTGCACTCAGTGCTGGTACAACCCGTGCTCCTCCAGGGCTGATCCAGGACGGTGTGGTTTACACACGGATCACCGAGTGTGGAGTCTGCGGCTGGGGGCACGATGATGGTTAGAGTTAATGTCCAGTTCATTCAAAGTCACACAGACTCTTGTACCCCCACCCACATCCACCAACCTCCGCTGTACTCTATGAAATATAACATCATCACCCAAATAAAGATCTCTGACAGTGTATTCCAGGTGGTCACTACTCTCTGGAGATGGCATCTGCCTTCTAACTCTCTTCCCCCCTCACCGTAAATATATACCCTCCAGTTTTGTCTGACTCTGAGGGGAAAGTTTCCTGCACTCTATATTCCTCATTAGTTTATAATATCCCATCTAAATTGCCTGAGCCACAGGGAAAATAGGCTTTGCCCCTCCATGGCGGATTTGGAGAGAGTACAGAAGGGTTTTTACCAGAATGTTCCCTGTATTTGAGAGTATTTAGCTGTAGGGGAGGTTGGACAGATTAGTTTTTCTCGAGCATCGGACCACAGCTGACAGGTGGCCTCATAGAGTCACAGAGTGATACAGCCTGGAAACAGGCCCTTCAGCCCAACTTGCCCACACCGGCCAACATGTCCCAGCTACACTAGTCCCACCTGCCTGTGCTTGGTCCATATCCCTCCAAACCTGTCCTATCCATGTACCTGTCTAACTGTTTCTTAAACGTTGGGATAGTCCCAGCCACAACTAAATCCTCTGGCAGCTTGTTCCATATCCCCACCACCCGTTGTGTGAAAAAGTTACCCCTCAAATTCCTATTAAATCTTTTCCCCTGTACCTTGAACCTATGCCCTCTGGTCCTCAATTCCCCTACTCTGGGCAAGAGACTCTGTGCATCTACTCTATCTATTAATGGAGTTAATAGCGAGACCCTTGAGACCATTGATGTGCAGAGGGGGTTTGGGGTCCAAGTCCATAACAACCTGAAAGTGGCAATGATCAAAAGGCATATGGTATGCTTGCCTTCATCGGTCAGGGCATTGAGTATCAGAGACAGTGGCTATCAAGGAGTCTTTTGTTTAGGCAAGTAGACATGCAATGAATAGAGGGATATGGATTACGTGCAGGCAGGGGAGATATGTTTAATAGACAATAGACAATAGACAATAGGTGCAGGAGTAGGCCATTCAGCCCTTCGAGTCAGCACCGCCATTCAATGCGATCATGGCTGATCACTCTCAATCAGTACCCCGTTCCTGCCTTCTCCCCATACCCCCTCACTCCGCTATCCTTAAGAGCTCTATCCAGCTCTCTCTTGAAAGCATCCAACGAACTGGCCTCCACTGCCTTCTGAGGCAGAGAATTCCACACCTTCACCACCCTCTGAATGGCACGGATATTGTGGGACAATGGGCCTGTTCCTGTGCTTCATGCTCCCCACCACTAATACCTGAGCTTGCAGACCCTGCTGGGTCACTGGTCAATCCTTGACTTGAGTCTCCACTCGTTGTTCCCTGGGGTTCCTGAGTTGTGTCTGACGGTGGATCTGGAAGAAGAGAATGGAGGCGGGAGAGGGAGGGTGAGAGATTAAAACAGAATGATCAGCTCATCAGGTGGGAAGTCGGCTGCAGACAAAGAGTCCGTGCAAACACCAAAAAATACCAACTCTCACAGGTCACGCGTCTTGCTTTCAACATTGCATCCTCCTCGAACAAGATCTATGCCTTGCTTCCGTGTGAAGCCAGGCTTTTGCAGAGTGCTCTCACTCTCTCCCAGACTCTCTCTCCCCGACTCACCCTCTCTCTCTCCCCCACTCCCTCTCTCTCTGTTCCTCACACTCTCTCTCTCACTCTCTCTCCCTCACACTCTCTCTCACTCTCTCTCTCTCTCTCCCTCACTCTCTCTCACTCTCTCTCACTCTCTCTCACTCTCTCTCTCTCCCTCCCTCACCCTCTCTCTCTCTCTCTCCCTCACTCACTAATGTAGATAAGTGTGAGGAATGTAGATAAGTGTGAGGTTATTCACTTTGGAAGTAAGAATAGAAAGGCAGATTATTATCTGAATGGTGTCAAGTTAGGAGGAGGGGGAGTTCAACGAGATCTGGGTGTCCTAGTGCATCAGTCAATGAAAGGAAGCATGCAGGTACAGCAGGCAGTGAAGAAAGCCAATGGAATGTTGGCCTTCGTAACAAGAGGAGTTGAGTATAGGAGCAAAGAGGTCCTTCTACAGTTGTACCGGGCCCTGGTGAGACCACACCTGGAGTACTGTGTGCAGTTTTGGTCTCCAAATTTGAGGAAGGATATTCTTGCTATGGAGGGCGTGCAGCGTAGGTTCAGTAGGTTAATTCCCGGAATGGCGGGACTGTCGTATGTTGAAAGGCTGGAGCGATTGGGCTTGTATACACTGGAATTTAGAAGGATGAGGGGGGATCTTATTGAAACATATAAGATAATTAGGGGATTGGACACATTAGAGGCAGATAACATGTTCCCAATGTTGGGGGAGTCCAGAACAAGGGGCCACAGTTTAAGAATAAGGGGTAGGCCATTTAGAACGGAGATGAGGAAGAACTTTTTCAGTCAGAGGGTGGTGAAGGTGTGGAATTCTCTGCCTCAGAAGGCAGTGGAGGCCAGTTCGTTGGATGCTTTCAAGAGAGAGCTGGATAGAGCTCTTAAGGATAGCGGAGTGAGGGGGTATGGGGAGAAGGCAGGAACGGGGTACTGATTGAGAGTGATCAGCCATGATCGCATTGAATGGCGGTGCTGGCTCGAAGGGCTGAATGGCCTACTCCTGCACCTATTGTCTATTGTCTATTGTCTATTGTCTCACTCTCTCTCTCCCTCATTCTCTCTCTCCCTCACTCTCTCTCTCCCTGACTCTCTCTCCCCCTGACTCTCTCCCTGACTCACTCTCTCCCTGATTCGGCCCATCGACTACTCCGCCATTTAGTCATGGCTGATACTGTATATCGTTCCCTGTCAACCCTATTCTCTTTCTCCTCGAAACCTTTGTCCATCTTCGTAATCAAAAACTGTTAATCTCCACTTTAAATATACCATCGTCTTGGAGATACCAATGTCCACAGCCTTCTGTGGCAATGAATTCAACAGATTCACCACCATCTGGCTAGATAAATCTTCCTCAGCTCGTATCTAAAGGTATGTCTCTTTATTCTGAGGCTGTGCCCATTGGCCCTATATTCTTATTCACAAAATGCTGGAGTAACTCAGCAGGTCAGGCAGCATCTCGGGAGAGAAGGAATGGGTGACGTTTCGGGTCGAGACCCTTCTTCAGACCCTATATTCTTTCAATACTGGAAACATCCTCTCCACATCCACTCTATCTAGGCCTCTCATTATAGGGTATACTTTGATGTGATCTCCCCCTCATCTTTCTAAACTCCAACGAGTACAGGCCCGATCTCCAATCACACATTCTCTCCTTACCGCCTGTTTATTTGTTCTACACTTGCTCGTTTCACACATTTCTACTTGCCCTTTCTTAGGAGGGGACAGCTTGGACCTGAGTGCGTGGGAAACGAGGGAACTGTCTTGTCCATAAAGGATGGAGGCAATGAGTGAGTCGGTGAGCTGGGTCAGAGGACATCTTGCACTTGAGGTGGGTCAGTGACAGGGTGGGGGCAATGGGTGAGTGACAGGGTGGGGGCAATGGGTGAGGTAGGTCAGTGACAGGGTGGGGGCAATGGGTGAGTGGGCCAGTGACAGGGTGGGGGCAATGGGTGGGTGGGTGAGCTGGGACAGGGGCCATCCTACACTTGTGTTGGGGTCAGTGACGGGGTGGGGGTCAGGCCCCCGTGGTTTGGCTCAGACAGTCGGTGTAGGACTGTGAACCAAGATGATCACCAGTGTTTGGAAAATTGCTGACTCAGCACTTGCCGGATTTTCCCAACAACCTCTCAGATGCATTACTGGGAACTGCGACGTACCTGTACAATACACCTTGTTACAGCAGAGTGTGGGTTCCAGCTGATAGACAAAGAAACCGCCGCAGTGTTTCACCTTGATCTCATGCTGTGTCTCACAGTGCTTTCCATGCCAGTTGAACCAGACTGTCCTGGTCACCTCCCCGTCTCCCACGCTGGGATGGGGACCTGGAATGAGGTTTATAAACATTGTAAAATGTACCCGGTCCCACAGTGCTGCATGGGATGTGAATCTGGAGCCGGTGTAACAGAGTGATCACAACCCACCGTCCGGTCTGACCTGCCTCAGTCAGTGGTGAGCTGCTGCCCTCACCCTCACCACCCACACTCCCCACAGCAGCACTGAGAACAGCTCCAGGTGGTGACACCCTGGGGTGCCGGGTCTGGGGTTATGGGGACAAGGCAGGAGAATGGGGTTGGGAAGGAGATATAGATCAGCCACGATTAAAAGGCGGAGTAGACTTGATGGGCCAAATGGACTGATACTGCTCCTATCACTGATGAACTTATGATGGGAAACACAATGATGGGTGCCGATGTGTCAGGGGCGGAGCTTCACCCGTCAGTGCCCATCAAGGGGCGGGGCTTCATCTGTCAGCACCCATCAGGGGCGGGGCTTCACCTGTCAGTGCCCACCAGGGGCAGGGCTTCACCTGTCAGCACCCATCAGTGGCAGGGCTTCACCTGTCAGTGCCCATCGGGGCGGGGCTACACCGGTCAGTGCTCATCATGGGCGGGGCTTCATCTGTCAGTGCTCATCATGGGCGGGCCTTCACCTGTCAGCACCCATCAGGGGCAGGGCTTCGCCTGTCAGTGCCCATCAGGGGCACTCTCCCCTCTTCTGACCCTCCCCGGCCATCCCCGAGCCCCAGAGTTGCAAACTCTGACCCTACCGTTTAACCAGCCCGGGCTGGCCCCAGAGCAGTGATGGGTGGGAACAACAGTCTCGGGAATCTTCCATCCGCCGGAACTGAAACAACAATCAGATAGTCAGCCCCTGAACTGAGGGAGTTTGTTCACCCAGAGAGAGACTGGCATTGTGGTCACTCTCAATATTCACCCATCAGGGGGATTCATTCATTTATTGCCCCCTCAGAGTCATGCAGCTTGTACAGTGTAGTAATGGCCCTTCAGCCCACAATGTCCAGGCTCACTCTTTTGTCAAATCCAATTTGCATGTATTTGGACCAAAATTCTTCTGTGCTTTCCCTATTTGACCATTTAAATGATCCTTACACATAATATTTGCACTGATTGCATCTCATCCTTTGGGTGTGTTTTCTGTGTAATAAACCACTCCCTATCCCATTACTGTCACTGATGATCCCAGTCTCCCTGTATCCACACTGTCCATTACTGTCACTGGTGACCCCAGGGTTTCTATATCTTCTCATTGGCACATTACTGTCACTGATCGCCCTGGTCTCTATCCATTTTACCTCACTGGCCTGTATTTCCGATACTTTCTCAACATCATTGACTAATAGAATTATCTCTTTGTTTTACCTCTTAAATCTGTACCACCCCACTCTGTGGTTTTCATCATTCTTCCACTGCCCACTGGTGCACTCAGTGCTGGTACAACCCGTGCTCCTCCAGGGCTGATCCAGGACCTGACCCTACCAATGTTGGGGGAGTCCAGAACAAGGGGCCACAGTTTAAGAATAAGGGGTAGGCCATATAGAACTGAGATGAGGAAAAACATTTTCAGTCAGAGAGTTGTGAATCTGTGGAATTCTCTGCCTCAGAAGGCAGTGGAGGCCAATTCTCTGAATGCATTCAAGAGAGAGCGAGATAGAGCTCTTAAGGATAGCGGAGTCAGGGGGTACCGGGAGAAGGCAGGAACGGGGTACTGATTGAGAATGATCAGCCATGATCACATTGAATGGCGGTGCTGGCTCGAAGGGCCGAATGGCCTCCTCCTGCACCTATTGTCTATTGTCTATTCAGTGTGAGAGACCAAGAACTGAGGCCAATCTGTCCGCATCCTGTCCTATTTCAATATTCCCCACTGCCAGATAATCTCCCATTGGATCCCGACCCCTATCCTCCCCGTCTCTCAAGGTACAGAATTTGAGAGCTCCACATCCCAGTCTTTAATCACTGCTCCTCTGTGATAACTGACAACCTGATCTTCCATCATGTCCTCACCCCTCCTCCTCCCTCACTGACTGGGTTTGATTGAATTATTTCCTCACGTTACCTGTTGAATCTGTACCATCCTTCAGCAAGGTTTTTATCAGACTTCCATTGGCCTTTTGTGCACTGAGTGTTGGAACAATCTGTGCTCCTCCAGGGCTGATCCAGGACGGGGTGGATTACACACGGGTCACTGCCTACAGAGTCTGTGGGTGGGACACAAGATGATGGGTAGTGTTAGTATAATGTCCACTTGCCTTCACCCAGCCTCTGATACACCCAGCTGCACCTCCACCGATCTTGGAGCAGAAAATCCTCAGTTTTATTCTTCAAGCAGCAGATCGACCACCCTGAATAAAAGCCTCACATACGCCACATTTCAAAACGTTGCCCCATTGCTGTCCCCATCTATTAACTTGATGTTGCAGATATATTGGTCTGATACAGTAAATCTTGCATTTATATAGCACCAGTGAAACTCTCTGGCTGCACTGGAGCATGTTAGTGAACTGCATGAGGGGTTTGGCTGCTGTTGTAATGTGGGAAGTCCAGCAACCAATTACTGAAGAACTATGTTTCCACAAACAGTTGATCAATAATGTGTTGTCCAAGATACAAGGAACTGCAGATGTTGGATCACAAACAAAGCACAAAGTGCTGGAGTAACTCAGCAGGTTAGGTAGCATCTCTGGTGATCATGGAAGTGTGACACTTTGGACTGGGATCCTTTTGAAGAAAGGTCCTGACCCGAAACGTCAGAAATCCATGTTCTCCAGAAACGCTGCTTGACCTGCTGAGTTACTCCAGCACATTATGTCTATTATGTGCTGTCATCATGTTCAGGCCCGAACATCGCCACCCATCTCTCCCCTGCACCCCTCTGTCTCTCCTCCACTCTCTCCTTTTACTAACACTCCTCCCTTACAATCCACTTCTAACCCCTCCCTTTTCTCCCTTCCCCTCAGGGGAATGAACCACTTCTGAAGCCTGACGTCCTTCAGTGAAGGAAGTCTGCTGCCCGATAGCCAGGTCTGTGCCTCCTCCCAGCAAAACAGTGGCCCAGCCGGTGAGGCTGCTGCCCCCACACAGAGGCTCAGCCATGAGGCTGCTGCCCCCACACAGTGACCCAGCCAGTGAGGCTGCTGCCCCCACACAGTGACCCAGCCAGTGAGGCTGCTGCCTCCACACAGTGACCTAGCCGGTGAGACTGCTGCCTCCATACAGTGACCCAGCCATGAGGCTGCTGCCTCCACACAGTGGCCCAGCCAGTGAGGCTGCTGCCCCCACACAGTGGCCCAGCCAGTGAGGCCGCTGCCTCCACACAGTGGCCCAGCCAGTGAGGCTGCTGTCTCCACACAGTGGCCCAGCCAGTGAGGCTGCTGCCTCCACACAGTGACCCAGCCAGTGAGGCTGCTGCCTCAGCTCCACATCTCCGATCTTATCGCAGCTTCTGGTGCTCTCTAAGTGGAGGCTGCATGATCTGGTCACTATTTGCATCCCCCAGATATTTGGTTTGTCTCTCATGCGCCAAACACCAGGATGTTGTGTGGCCACCATGCAATGCCCCAAGTGTCTAGATTAGTACTAGAGTTTGGGGGCAGTGGATGGGAATGTGGTGATAATAATTTTGGATCAGAATAGGATTGGTGTAAATAGGTTGGCTTATTCTGTGGGCCAATGCTACAGGTTCTGTGCTCCGAGTTCAAGTTTCCCACCCCAGTCATTCCTGCTTCTCCCCGTTCCATCGTGGTGGCTGTGAGGGGGGGGGGGGGGGGGGGGGGGACATTGGTGGGGGAGAGGGGGGTGGAATGTGTGGAGAGGCAGTGGGTCGGCTGGGAGGGGTTGGAATTTCTCCGGGTATGGTGGGTGGGGTTTGGCAGGGGGTGTTGGGGATGTGGGTGCTCAGCGCAGGATGGGATGGGGTGGGACACAAGGCAGGAGTGGGAAGGAAAGGGGGTTAGGGGGGTGTGATAGTCGGGAGGGGGGTGTGGGTCCACCCTGTCCTGGGGGAATTATTACTCTCAATGGAACAATGAAAGGAGCCGTCAGCCCGAGGGGCTGTGACAAATCAGGGTGCAAGGGTAGGGGGCTCAGATTGGTGCTCCGTGGTCAGGCGGTAGGGGCAGGTTGTCTAGAGCCAGGTTCTCTGCCTGAGACATCCTGCCCAGCTTCGGTGGTCACCCTCAGCTAGAGCGTGAGTGTGTGGGATGCACCGTTCAATGTGGGGCAGGGGAGGGGTGACCATGGCAGACAGGGTCAGTTCACCAGGTGGGGGGTGAGTAACGGTACCGGGGGTGGGAGTAGACAGGGTATTGGTCCAGGTATTCTAGTTGGGAGTATGTGACCCCGACTGTGGACAGGTCACACGTCGGTCATGGGGAAGGGGACAGGGAGTGGGGGTACAGGTCATTCACAGGCTGGAGGTCACAGGTCACTCCAGGAAGGCGAGGTCCAGACACAACAGCTTGATCAGACTGTGGGAGAGGGAGATCTGAGTGAGGGAAGCACTGACCACGGACAGCAACATTCAGCCCTGTGTGTGGGCTGATGACTCGGGACATCCCAGAGTTTACTCCCTCCCCCCCACTCCTCACAAGCCCCACCCCCACCCACACTTTATCAACATGGAGAGCAATATACCTGCACAATACACACTGTAATGTCCGGGTGTCGGCTTCAGAAGATACACAAAATAACCATCACAGTTTTTGATTGTGATCTCCTGATGCTTGCGGCAGGTGTGTTCATTGCGGTTGTCTTGAATCCAGGTGAAACAGACTGTCCTGGTCACCTCCCCGTCTCCCACACTGGGATGGAGACCTGCAATGAGGTTTATAAACATTGTAAAATGTACCCGGTCCCTCAGTGCAGCAGGGAATGTGAATCTGGAGCCAGTGTAACACAGCGATCACAACCCAGTCAGTCTCAGTCTCAGTCAGTGGTGAGCTGCTGCCCTCACCCTCCCCACCCACACTCCCCACAGCAGCACCTGCTCCATGAGACCCTGTGGGTCACTGGGCTCTCGAATGGACACACAGACCCACCCCTGATCTGCCTAGCCTCAGGCTGATTGGCCATTAAACATCGCAAAGTCTTCAACTTTCACACATATTTACAGACACAAACATTGAAATTATACAAATCCTATTCAAATAAAATCAGAATATTAAAACAAACAAAGTCAGGTTTTGCAAAAAGTTAATTTGATTAACTTAAAGCAGCGGTCTTGTTGCAACTGTGCAGTGTGTTGATGAGGCCACACCCTGGCCACGCTCTCATCTCACGACTATCATCAGGAAGAAGGTGCAGGAGCCTGAAAAATGCGACCTCCAGGTTCAAGAACAGCTTCTTCCCAGCAACTATCAGGCTCTTGAACACTGCACAACACTAACCTCAGCAACCACGATCTTCTATCGATTGTGTCTTTGGTTGCACTACAGACTTTGGTATTTGCTCTATTACAGTTACCTGGAGTTGTAGTTATTAATACATTGTATTTTTTATTATTCTATTTTATCTGTAGAGCTGTAGAAATCTGGATCACTCTGACCTTTGCTAAAGTAACAGAGTGCACCAGTTGTACATTCTCGTCCACCTACCATGTAACCAGCCGGGACTCCACGCAGAGCAGCGATGGAATGGAACTGCACTCTCAGGAATCTTCACGTTGTCATAACTGAAACAACAAGCAGAGAGTCAGCCCCCGACTGAGGGAAAGATTAGCGACTGGGGTCTACACCATCGCACCATCCAATATAGGTCCAGTGCCAGGAAACCCTTTTTTCCGTTTACAAAATCTCTCTTCCCTTCCTGCAGAATGTGGGAGTTTCTTTTCCCTGTATTCCATTCCCTGTCCCACAATGGGGGCTGATACTATCAATCTAACACGCCTTATTATCTTCCAGTTACTTAATATATAACAGTAAGTTGCCAATCGGCCCATCGCGATCATACTGGCCCTCACAAAAGTTGTCCTTTCAGCCCTCTGCCCCCTCTCCGAAATTCCCTGTAACTCTGCAACTTATTCCCTCTCACCTGCCCATGAATTCCCCATTGATTATTTTGCCACTTGCCTTCATGAGTGGGAGTTCACAGGATCAGTTCATCTACCAGCACATATTTGGGATGCGGGAGCACCAGGGGGAAACCCACCCAGGGAAGACCATGCAAATTCCACACAGAAAGCGCCGGATGCAAGGATCGAACTGGGATCCTTGGAGATGCAAGCATCAGCAATAACTGCGTCACATTCTCCCTCACTGATTAGTGTGCGATCAGTTTACCTGCTAAATCTGTACCACCCTTCCTTCAGATTTCCATCATCCATCCATCGGTCACTGCACCGAGTTCTATGACAACCCGAGCTCCTCCAGGGCTGATCCAGGACGGTGGATTACACACGGATCACGGGGCGTGGAGTCTGCTGCTGAGGGACAGGATGATGATCAGCGTTAAAGTAAGACTGAGCTAAGTTCACTCAAACTCTGGTTCCCCAACCCACCCAACAACCCAGGAGCACCAACAACCTCTGATTTAGAGCCAGTGATAAAAGCAGCACAGAAACGAGTCCTACAACGACCATATCAAGGATTTGGTTTATGTTTGGTATTGTCACGCAATATTTCATTCGTCTTTTGGCCATCTGGACCAATCGCAAACGCCTCCAATAGGTCCATATCCTTCTGTGTCTTGCCTGTTCACATACTTGTGTAAACAAATCATAATTCCCATGATTGGTTCTGATTCTACCACCCTCTCTGGCTGCACATCCACTCTGCGTGGAAGAACCAAGCATTACAAGTCATACCCTTTTGCCAGTATAAAGGTCAACCAAATGAACACACAAATGATTCCTCTATCTTGTTTTCACTGCTTTACACATATTGAAAAAGGGATCGGGGGAGACCAATGGGCCCATCTGGATGATGCCAGCTCCTGGTGCAGGAACCCCATCATTTCCATTCCTCCCTCATTAGTCCCCTTCAGCCCTGCAACTTATTCTCTTTCACACAAGCTATTCAATTCACTTTTCATAGAGTCATATATCATGGAAACGGCACTTCAGCCCAACCTGCCCACACTGGCCAGCATGTCCCAGCTACACTGGTCCCACTTGCTCACGTTTGGCCCGTTATCAATGTATATTTAATATAAATTACTTAATATAAATCTTGTACAGGTGCAAGCTGTATTGAAGGGAGCTGATTGGGCAAAGAGAAGCTGGCCATGCTGATTGAGGAATCTAGGAACAGAGTCAATCCTTTCAGGGGTGGGTCGGAAGAGATCTAAATGGAGACGGAGGTATAATATTTGTAACTTTCTCCTGCAAATCAAATTAAAATTGGAGGAATAGTGGAAGCGAAGGTGGTTATCTAATAACAAGATCATTATGAGCCGGCCGTCTTCGGAGGCTGCGGGAGCGGCTGCGACTCGCCTTAGGCTCGGGCCGCTGCGGACCATCCGGCGCGGCCTGCAACCACAACAGCCTGACTGCGGGAGAAGACGGCAGGAGAAGGGAAATACATTGTGGCCTTCCATCACAGTGAGGAGAGGACTGGAGGAGACTCACTGTGATGGATGTTTCTTTGATGGATGTTTCTTTTTTTGTGTGTTTTTGGGGTTGTGTAATTTTAATGCCTATTTAGTGCTTTTGTTGTTGGACTGTGGGTGACTGAATTTCGTCCAATTTGGATGACAAATAAAGCTATCTTGAATCTTGAATCTTGAATTATCAACTGGGTCAATGAGCCAAGCAACAGCAGATAGATATTAATGCAGATAAATGCGAGGTGTTGCATTTTAGTAAGACAAGCCAGGCAGGACTTACACAGAGAGACTGAGGGGTACAGGTATATAATTCCAATGAAGTGGCGATACAGGTAGACCAGGAAATAAAGAAGGTGGTGACACAAGACACTGCAGATGCTGGAATATAGAGCAAAAATACAAAGTACTGGCCAAATCAGTGGGCCAGGCAGCACCGTTGAATAAATGGACAGAAGACGATTTGGATGAGGCCCCTACAGACTGATTGGAAAGCTGTAAAAGAGGTGAGGGTGGGGGCGGGACAAAGCCTGGCAAGTGAAAGATGGATGCAGGTGAAGGGTGGGAGATTGGCAGATGGAAGAAACACTCAGCAGATTGAGCAAAGAGAAATAGATTAAACGTTTCAAGTTAAGACACTTCATTCAAAAAGTGCAAGTTAAAACCTTTGCATATTGATAAACTTTTTAGAATGTGGAAAGACAGCAGTCAATTTCGAGAGTGCATCGCCCACAAACTGCAACAGGATGTCGAACAATAATGTGTTTAATGACAATAACAGGACAATACCACAAAGGCAGAACTCTTGCAGTTTACTTGGAGCATGGCTGGGGTGTTCAGTAGAGCTCCTCTCCTTGAGCAAAGCTGACTCGGCACTGATGTGGAAATCAGCCTAATGTCAGTCTGAAGTCTCTGACGCACCAACCAGACACAGGGGATGGGAGTACCGAGGATGCTGGCAGCAATTCCAGAAGGGACAGGAGCAATAATGGTTGTGTGAACAAACTGAAGGGAGAGACATGGGTCTGCTGGGTGGACGAAGCAGGGACTGGGGCAGAAACAAAATGTTCCGTTGGCAAGTATTAATTGATATTTGTTTAATGCAGTAGAGATTCACCAGGATATTTTTAAGGCAGAGATAAATAGATGGATTCTTGATTAGTACGAGTGTCGGGGCTTATGGGGAGAAGGCAGAAAAATGTAGTTCAGAGGGAAAAATAGTTCAGCCATGATTGAATGGCAGAGTAAACTTGATGGGCCGGATGGCTTCATTCTGCTCTATCACTTATGAACTTGAATCAAGGACAAGTCGCACCCTGGCCACCCTCTTTTAAATCAAGGACGAGTTGCACCCTTTTCCTCTTCTCCCCTCTCCTATCAGACAAAAGGTATAGAAATGTGAAAACGCACACCTCCAGATTCAGGGACAGTTTCTTCCCAGCTGTTATCAGGCAAGTGAACCATTCTACCACAACAAGAGAATAGTCCTGAACTACTATCTACCTCATTGGAAACCTTACTGGCTTTATCATCGGACCTTACTGGCTTTATCTTGCACTAAATGTTATTCACGTTATTCCCTCTATCATGTATCTGTACACTGTGGATGGCTCAATTGTAATCATGCATTGTCTTTCCGCTGATTATTTAACACATAACAAAAGCTTTTCACTGTACTTCGGTACACATGCCGATAAACTAAACTCAACGCAACTCAGAATGTTACTTGGGCTTGAGGACTGAGTTATCGGGAGAGGTTGGATAGGTTGGGACTTTTTTCTTTGAAGCATTGGTGGCTGAGGAGTGACCTTATTGAGGTGCACAAGAACATGAGGGACACGGACAACACTCAGTCTTTTTTCCCCAGGGGAGATAATTCTAAACCGAGAGGCCTTACCATGAATTAAAATCCTAAATTGTGGTGAAGCCATATTTGAGGGTCTGAGAGAGGGACTCGCTCAAGTTGATCGGAGAAGATTGTTTGCAGGAAAAGGAACGTCAGGAAAGTGGGATGTTTTTTAGTGTGCTGACAAGAGATCAGGACATGCACGTCCCTGTTAGAGTGAAGGGCAAGACAGGCAAACATAAGAAACTTGGTGTTTGAGGGAAATTGAGGCTTTGGTCAAGATTCAGAAGGAGGCATGGGAATGTTTTGGCAGCTGGGATCTAGTGCATCCCTGGAGGAGTTTTAAGAACTAAGAAGAAAATTTAAAAAGGATATCAGAATGGCAAAAAGGGGCCAGGAGATAGCTCTTGCAGATAGCATTAAGGACAATCCGAAGAGATTTTATAAATACACAAGACAAAAAAGGGTAACTGGAGAGTGTAGGACCCCTCTGGAATCAAAGCGGTCAATACTGTGTGGAGACACAGATGGCTAAGGTCCTCAATTAGTATTTCTCCTCTGTTTTTACAGAGGCGAAAGACAGGAGGACGGCAGTCAATGGAAGTAAATTGAGAGCAGCCAGTATGACCGTCAAATAGATGCTTAAGGTCTTAACGGGTATCAAGGTAGACAAATGTCCCGGACCGGATCAGATATACCTGAGAACACTGTGGGAAGCCAGAGAGGAAATTGTGGAAGCCCTGGCTGAAATTTATGAGACATCATTAAATATAGGAGAGGTGCTGGAAGACTGGACAGTGGCAAACATTGTGCCTCCATTTACGAAAGGCTGCAGGGAAAAGGCTGGAAACTATACGCCAGTGATCAACAACTCGCTAACGCTGCAGTCATCAACTCGCTAACGCTAACGCTACCGCTAACGCTAACAGCTGCCTGGCTGCCTGGCTACCTCCTCTGCCTGCACGTCCTCAGCTCCCTATTTAACCCTTAGGCTGCTCAGCTTCTTCGGTCCTCATAGGCCTTGCTCTGGATCAGCCTGTTGTGCCTGCTGTGACGTTTTGATCTCTCCGGGCTCTATGCTCCTTCGCTCCTGCCTGGCATGGCACGGAAGTACTTCGCTGTGAGGCTGCTCCAGCTCAACAACCACTCCACGGCGACCCAAATACATCCACAGAGGCTCCGGTCACAAGTTTGTCTACTCCCAGACCGGTCACTCCATCCCTGCACTCTGGTCAGCTGATCGGACTTCCACTCGTCCATTACGTCATCACAACAACGCACACGAGCGTGCCCCCTGTCTACAAGCCCTGGCTAAATCACCCGTGTCCATCCACACCACACAAAGCAACATGAAGCTCACTGCTCAACATCCGGTCCCTCAACAATAAAAGCCACATTCTAAATGACTTCATCCTGGAAAATAAACTGGACTTCCTCTGTCTGACTGAAACCTGGCAACAACCTCTGGATTACCTCCCACTCAACCTCACTACACCCAACGGATACTCCTACATCAATAAACCACGCTCGGAGGGCCGAGGTGGTGGGATTGCCGTAATTCACCGACAGGACTTCAAGATCAACCTCATCTCCATCTCATCTGCTCCTTCATTTGAACACCTGGCTTTCAAACTCTCTGGCCACACAAAATTAGTCATGGCAGTTGTCTACCGCCCTCCCAAACCACACCCATCATTCCTTTCTGACTTCTCTGACTTTCTGACCCAGTTCTGTTCTCTCTCCCCCTCAATCCTCCTCCTCGGTGATTTCAACATCCATATGGACTCCACTGACTCCACAATAACCGCTGACTTCACTGAAATACTCAACTGCTTTAACCTCACTCAACACGTCAATTTTCCCACCCATAACCGTGGGCACATTCTGGACCTTGTCTGCTCCACTGGACTAAATCTACATCACCTCTCTGGCTCCGACCCCACCCTCTCTGATCACTTAGCCATCACCATGTCTGTCAACATTCCCACCCCAGCTCCAAAACAAAAACGCAAAATCAACTTCCGTAAGCTGAACTCTGTTTCACCTACCTCGCTCTCATCCTCCCTCTCGGAAATAATGTCCACCTCTCCCTTCGTTGACCTCCACAGCCCCTCTGACCTCACTGACTACTACAACTGCACTCTCTCCTCCTGCCTCGACCAGCTTGCACCTATAAAAACCAAAACAGTTTCCTTCACCCACTCTGCTCCCTGGTTTACCCCTGAACTCCGTGTGATGAAAACTCATGCCCGCCAACTTGAAAGACTCCGCAACAAAACAGGTCTCACAATTCACTCCCAAGCCTACAAAGACCACATGCAGCACTACAAAGATGCCCTCTCCCGCGCCCACTCCACCTACTACTCTCAAATAATTCACTCTGGCTCCGGAAACCCAAAAACACTCTTCTCTACAATAAACAAACTCCTCAGCCCCCTGGACACCATCTCCCAATCATTCACAGTTGACAAATGCACCACTTTCCTTTCATTCTTCCAAAGCAAAATAGACAACATCTACAGCACCTTAACCACCAACGCACCTGCTCCCCCTCAAACCACCTGCCCCCCCTTATCCTGTCAGCCCCTGCCTCAATTCTCCCCAATCTCCACCACCGACCTCTCTGACCTCTTCACAGGAATAAAAACTGCCACCTGCTCTCTGGACCCCATCCCCTCCAGCTTTGTCAAGGCCTGCCTTCCTGCTCTCTCTCCACTTATCACTGCAACAATAAACTCCTCCCTGTCCACTGGCATCGTCCCGCCATCCCTCAAAATCGCTGCTGTCACCCCCATTCTGAAAAAACCTGGTCTAAACCCTGACACCCCAAACAACTTCAGACCAATCTCCAACCTACCCTTTCTGTCCAAAGTTTTGGAACGTGCTGTAGCTTCCCAACTCAAATACCACCTCTCTACCAATAACCTGTATGAAACTTTCCAATCTGGATTCCGCTCAAACCACTGTACTGAAACTGCGCTCCTCAAAATCACAAACGACATTCTCCTCTCCTCCGACGCTGGCAACCTCAACATCCTCATCCTACTTGACCTCAGCGCCGCCTTGACACCATAAATCACTCCATTCTCCTCACCCGACTTGAAACCTCCCTTAACATCACCGGCACAGCCCTATCCTGGTTCAAATCTTACCTCTCTGACAGACACCAGTTCATCTCCATTAACAACTGTAAATCCCCCACCGCTCCCCTCCCCCAAGGTGTCCCCCAAGGCTCAGTCCTTGGCCCCCTCCTCTTCATCCTCTACCTGTTCCTCCTTGGTCAATTAATCCGCCGTCATGGTCTCAACTTCCACTGCTTCGCCGATGATATCCAGCTCCTCATCTCCACCAAGTCAATCTCCCCCACCACACACTCTACACTGACAAACTGCATCACTGAAATAAAATCTTGGCTTCAATCAAATTTCCTCAAACTCAATTGCAACAAATCTGAAATCATCATCATTGGTCCAAAAACGCTCACCAAATCCACCCAAAACTTCATCCTCAACATTGATGGTCTCCCAGTATCCACCTCACCTCACATCCGGAATCTTGGAATCATCTTTGATCAAGCCCTCTCCTTCGACAAACACATCAAACACATCACAAAGACAGCCTTCTTCCACCTCAAAAACATTGCCCGTCTCCGTCCATCCCTCTCCTCCACAGCTGCAGAAACCCTCATCCACGCCTTCATCACCTCCCGTCTGGACTACTGCAACAGCCTCCTCTATGGCGCACCCTCAAAAATCATCAGTAAACTTCAATACATTCAAAACTCCGCTGCCCGTCTACTCACCCACACCCCGATCCGTGACCATATCACCCCCGTCCTTTATAAACTCCACTGGCTCCCCATTCCCCAGAGAATCCAGTACAAAATCCTCCTCATAACCTACAAAGCCCTCCATAACCTGGCCCCATCCTACCTGACCGACCTCCTCCACAGGCACACTCCCACCTGCACCCTCCGCTCTGCTGCTGCCAATCTCCTATCCCCCCACATCCGGACCAAACTCAGATCCTGGGGGGACAGGGCTTTCTCCATCGCTGCTCCCACCCTATGGAACTCACTACCCCAAAACGTTAGAGACTCCTCCACACTCACCACATTCAAAACATCGCTGAAGTCTCACCTGTTCAGTACTGCCTTCAACCACTGAAGGTCACCTCACCTTCTGTCTCCTTTCTCTGTTCGTTTATTTATTTACTTATTTATCTATTTATTAATTTCCCTATGTTCTCTAAATCTCTGTAAAGCGTCTTTGAGTATATGAAAAGCGCTATATAAATAAAATACATTATTATTATTATTATTATCTTAACACTTCTGTTGTTACTAGTGAGTATTTCTGAGTGATAGGATATGTATGCATTCAGATCGACAAGGGCTGATTCGCAAGTCAGCATGGTTTTGTATGTGGGAGGTCGTGTCTCACAAATATGAATGATTTTTTTGAGGATGTGACCAAAAAGGATGATGAGGGCAAAGTTGTCGATGTTGTATCTATGAACTTCAGCAGAGCATTTGACAAGGTTCCATGTGGTAGACTGGTCTGGAAGTTTAGATCACATGGGATCCAAGGATAGAAAGCTGAATGGATGGAAAAGTGGCTTCATAGAAGGAAGCAAAGAGTTGCTGGTGAAAGGTTCTTTCTCAGACTGGGAGGCCTGAGACTAGTGGTGTGCTTAAAGGATCGGTGCTGTGCCCATTACTGTTTGTCAGTTGAATCAATTATTTGGAAGAGAACTTTCATGGCAATATTGCAGATGATACAAAAGTGGGCGGTTTTGCAGATTGTGAAGATAGATGTCAAAAATTGCAGCTGAACCTCGATCGGTTTGCCAGGTGGGCGAAGGAATTAATACAAAGCAATGCGAGGTGTGGCATTTTGAGAAATCTAACATGAGCTGGACCTACAGAGTGAATGGTCAAGTCAAGTCAAGTCAAGTCAAATTTATTTGTCACATACACATACTCGATGTGCAGTGAAATGAAAGTGGCAATGCCTGCGGGTTGTGCACAAAAATAATTACAGTTACAGCATATAAATAAAGTTAATAAGTTACTAAACATAGCACAAAAAGTGTCGACAAAAATTTAGTCTCTGGGGTTATCAAAGTTGACAGTCCTGATGGCCTGTGGGAAGAAGCTCCGTCTCATCCTCTCCATTTTCACAGCGTGACAGCGGAGGCGTTTGCCTGACCGTAGCATCTGGAACAGTCCGTTACTGGGGTGGCAGGGGTCCCTCATGATCTTGCTTGCTCTGGATCTGCACCTCCTGATGTATAGGTCCTGCAGGGGGACGAGTGTAGTTCCCATGGTGCGTTCTGCCGAATGCACCACTCTCTGCAGGGCCATCCTGTCCTGGGCAGAGCTGTTCCCAAACCAGACTGTAATGTTGCCGGACAGGATGCTCTCTACAGCCCCAGAGTAGAAGCAATGAAGGATCCTCAGCGACACTCTGAATTTCCTCAGTTGTCTAAGGTGGTAAAGGCGCTGCTTAGCCTTACCCACCAGTGCGGCAATGTGCGTTGCCCACGTCAGATCCTCTGCGATGCGGACTCCCAAATATTTGAAACTGCTCACCCTATCCACAATAGACCCATTTATCTCCAGTGGCGTGTACGTCCTTGGATGATTAGCCCTTCTGAAGTCCACAATCAGCTCCTTTGTTTTAGTGACATTCAAGAGGAGGCTATTGTCCTGACACCAGAGTGCCAGATCAGCCACCTCCTCCCGGTAGGCCTTCTCATCGTTGTTGGAGATCCGGCCCACCACCACAGTGTCATCAGCAAACTTGATGATGGAGTTTGAGCTGAACCTGGCCCTACAGTCATGTGTGTACAGGGAGTACAGTAGGGGGCTAAGGACGCAGCCCTGGGGGCTCTAGGGAGTGTTGTTGAACAAAGGGATCTAGGAGTGCAGGTGTATGGTTCCTTGAAGGTGCAGGCACAGGTAGATAGGGCGGTCAAAAAGGCTTTTGGCACATTGGCTTTCATCAATCAGAGTATTTAGAGTTTGGGAGGTTTTGTTGCAGTTATAGATGACATAGGTGAGGCCACATTTAGAGTATTGTGTTCCGTTCTGGGCACCTTGAATCCGTTAGCCTTAAGAGCTAAATCTAACTCTCTCTTGAAAACATCCAGTGAATTGGCCACCACTGCCTTCTGTGGCAGATAATTCCGCACATTCACAACTCTCTGGGTGAAAAAGATTTTCCTTATCTCAGTCCTAAGTGGCCTACCCTTATTCTAAAACTGACCCCTGGTTCTGGAAACCCCAAAATTTGGAACATTTTTCCTGCATCTAGCTTGTCCAATCCTTTAAGAATTTTATATGTTTCCACAAGATCCCCTCTCAGCCTTCTAAATTCCAGTGAATATAAGCCCAGTCGATCCATTCTTTCATTATATGTCAGTCCCGCCATCACGGGAATTAACCTGGTGAACCGAAGCTGCACTCCCTCTGTAGCAAGAATGTCCTTCCTCAAATTAGGAGACCAAAACTGCACACAATATTCCAGGTGTGGTCTCACCAGAGCCCAGTGCAACTGCAGTAGGACCTCCTTACTCCTAATCTCAAATCCTCTTGCTATGAAAGCCAACATGCCATTTGCTTTCTTCACTGCCTGCTTTACCTGCAAGCTTACTTTCAGTGACTGGTGTACAAGAACATCCAGGTCTAGTAGCCCCTCCACCTTTCCTAATCTGACAACATGCAGATAATAATGTGCCTTCTTGTTCTTGCCACCAAAGTGGATAACCTCTCATTTACCCACATTATACTCCATCTGACCACTCACCCAACCTATCCAATTCAACCCGCAGCCTCATAGTATCCTCCTCCCAGCTCACCCTGTCACCCAGCTTTGTGACATCCACAAACTTGGGGATGTTACATTTAATTCCTTTGTCTAAATTGTTAATGTATACTAGACCAAGTGGACCTGTTGGGCCCAAACCTCTCCTGCATTGGTGCAGCACCCTCTCCTCCCCCCTCCACCTCCCCCCTCTCCTCCCAAGGTGGAGAGGGGGTGTAGGGGGAGAGGGGGTGTAGGGGGGGAGGGGGTGTAGGGGGAGAGGGGGTGTAGGGGGGGGGGGGGGAGAGGGAGGAGAGGAGAGGGTGCTGCAGTAATGCAGGGGAGGTTTGGTCTAGTAATCAATACATTTCCTGAAACATAGGTGTCATCACTGCTGTATTCCATTTCTCTAATTTTAGGCTTTGGCTGTGGTTCCCTAACACCACATTCCCACAATCCACATCCCTATTCACTAGTTATTAGCCGGGGTGGGAGCTGCTTTACGTCCTCGTCGTCCACCCTGGGTAGTTCTACAGAACTGGCAACATTTGCAGCAAAGCGTTAACTACGGTTCTCTGAAACACCAATTGCCACTTTTGATTGTTGTAGTTGACATACGAAATAAGTTATTAGCCCTCACTATTTCTTCCCCGACAATACCATTGTCTTAAGCTGAGAGGGGAGAGATTTAAGAGGGACAGAGACAACCTTTTCAGTCAGAGGGTAGTCAGTATCTGGAATGAGCTGCCAGAGGAAGCTATGGAAGGGAATACTAAAAAGGACTTTGAAAGACATTTAGACAGATATACGAGCAGGAAGAGCTTAGAGGGCTTTGGGCCAAATGCAGGCAAATGGGACTAGGCCACTATACCTACTTGATCGGCGTGGACAAGGTGGGTGAAGGGCCTGTTACTGTACCGTACACCTCTGGAAATAAAGACAATGAACTGGGGCCACAGTTAGATGTGGGCTTATGGCAGTGGTCATGTCTTAATGTTGGGAGGAGAAGCTGCTGAACTTTGCCAGACAGAGGTTTCATAGGAGACCTAAAATACAAAGATGCCCAGGCACTGATGATTGGGAATTTCAACAGCATTTTCACCAACTGGGATACCACTGCATGGAAGGGGAGAGATGCAGAAGTATTCTCAGAGTACACAGAGGAGGAAATATAGAACATAAAACAGTACAGCACAGAAACAGGCCCTTCAGCCCACGATGTCTGTGTCAAACATAATCCCAAGTTAGGATAATCTTCTCTGTCTGCACATGACCAAAATGTCTCCATTACTTGCCTATCCATATGCATCTAAAAGCTTCTTAAGCACCAGTATCGTATCTGCCACCACTGCAGTGCGTTCCACATACCCACCAGCCTCTGTGTAAATAAATACTTGCCCTGCAAAACATCTTTAAATTTTGCCCGTGTCAACTTTAAACTATGCTCTCCGGACCTTAACATTTCAATTCTGGTCAAAAGGTTATCACCACTCAATTTACAACAGCAGCTTGTAGGCAATACAAAGCAGGGGGAGTCAATCATGGAGAACAGAGTGAAGACTTGGAACGAATATGTTCCCATTAAAGAATTGGAGACTCTAATCCAAGTGGCACACAGATCTCGAGGAAAGCATGGGGTTGGCCAAAGCAAAAATAGGGAGATTTAGGATAGACACCAAGAGCTGAAAAAGTAGATATGGAGAGGAGGTACAAAGGATGCGAGGTTTACAAGGTCAACCAGGAAGACACATGGGTGAAGAATACTGACATATAAGCAACAAAAGCACTTGAGATGTTGAGAGCTGTGTCGCTGACCAGACAACAGCTTGTATTTGGAGGCAGTGTCCAGTTCTAAACAAACCTCTTTTTTAGTTTAGTTTAGAGATACCACGCTGAAACACGACCTTTGGCTCACCGAGTCCATACCTGACCAGCGATCACTGCACACGAACACTATCCCGCACATTAGGGACAATTTATAATTATACCAAGCCAATTAGCCTACAACCCCCGACATGTTTGGCGTGTGGGAGGAAACCAAAGCACCCGTAGAAAACCCACGCAGGTCGCGGCTAGAACGTACAAACTCCATGAGACAGCAGCCAGAGTCAGGTTTGAAACGGGTATCTAGCGCTGTGAGGCAGCAATTCTACCACTACACTACCATGCCACCCTTTGCACTGGTCTTTCACAGAAGAGGGCAGTGGTATCAGCTGTGACGTTGAGGTGGTAAAAGTGAAATAATGTGCAAGAATGGAGCTGATAGCGATATCAGTTTTGTAGAATCTTTAATTTAAACAGCCCATCACACATACAGAATAGAGAGATTGGCGGAGAAGTTGCATCAGCTGAATAAGTGGAAAACTAAGCTGGCTGCTCCTTCATATCAATATTGCTGCCTTTTCAAACTTGCTGTCTTTACTTTTTAATTCCTGTTCTAATATTCTGTGTCAAATTTTAATTGGTCATGGCCCATTTGCACTGAATAGATACATTGCTATTGCTCCTGTACAGACAATATATAAATCCCAATTCTTCTTGCCATACACAACACACAGTTTACCCCTGTTGGAAATGACTCACTCAGAGAACCCAGGATCAGTAGCAGAACCCTCATTTCACCAGGTGACATTCTGCAAATGAAAGCACGGAATTAAAATCAGAGAGAAATGAGGTACAAGGGTCTTGTGCAAGCTGTAAAGTGGGACAGCAATTAATAGTGGGTGAAACACATGACTCCCTGACTGGGAGATCTACAGACAAACGTGAGATCTCCCTCTCAGCGTTGTACAGGAAAATGAATTACAATCAATTAATATGAGGTAAAATTCTGAGATTGATCAAGTGGTGATGTCTTCTTACCTGATTCTGCAGAGGTGCTGCTGCCTGGGATGGAGGGGGATGAGACCACCTGCAACCTCCTCAGTCCTGGGGACTCTACTGTGAGTGTTGACAGACTCAGCGACAGACTCGCTGACTACCTTCCACATCCACTTCATGAGTGAATAACTTCAGGGCTGGATAACAGTGCAGACGATGTGGGTTTGGGGAAAACATGCAAAGCAGACAAACCAACACCTATTCTGTGTCTGTGGAATGAAGAGTCCATTGTTTCCCGTCGACTTCCTCTAACAACCGCAGATCAGTGAAGGGTCAGCTCGGCTGTGGGGCCTTCCATCGCCTGGTACGGCCGCGGGACGTTTCAGCGCTCGGTGCGGCTCGGCCGCGGGGTCTTCCATCGCCCGGCGCGGCTCGGTTCAGCCTTCCATCACAGTGAGGGGGTGTTTGGAGTCACTGTGATGGATGTTTGTGTTGGGGTCGTGTGTCCTGTGTTCTTTTCTTTTTTGTTGTGTTCTGTGACTGCTGGAAATGTAATTTTGTTCGGTATCTGTACCGAATGACAATAAAGTTCTGTACTGTAGGTAATAGCCCATAATCCAGCCAGACATTAAACCCATGGCCTCCAGCTTTAGTCAGCCTGTAGAGGCCTCCAACCTCTGCCTTGGTAAAATGAATGCAAGCATCAATCTTATCTATGCCCCTCGTAATTTAATAAACCTCGGCAAGGTCACCTCACAGCCTCCTTCACTCCAAAAAAGAAACAGCCCCCACGCATCCAAGCTCTCCTCTCATCTTGAGCACTCCTGTCCCGGCAACATCCTTCTGCAGCCTCTCTATCTCAATCACATTCTTTGCATTCAATAGCATGGTGACCAGAAATAATAATAATAATAATAATAATGTATTTTATTTATATAGCGCTTTTCATATACTCAAAGACGCTTTACAGAGATTTAGAGAACATAGGGAAATGAATAAATACATAAATAAGTAAATAAATAAACGAACAGAGAAAGGAGACAGAAGGTGAGGTGACCTTCAGTGGTTGAAGGCAGTACTGAACAGGTGAGACTTCAGCGATGTTTTGAATGTGGTGAGTGTGGAGGAGTCTCTAACGGTTTGGGGTAGTGAGTTCCATAGGGTGGGAGCAGCGATGGAGAAAGCCCTGTCCCCCCAGGATCTGAGTTTGCACATGATACTCATGTAGTCTCACTAATGTTCTATCCAGATGCAAGGTGATGTCCTAACCCTTCACTCAATGTCTTGTCCAATGAAGGCAACAGCGCCATATGCCTTCTTCACACTGTAAATGACAGGACCCAGGAGTTTAACACTGTAAACGACAGGGCCCAGGAGTGCAAGTAACACTGTAAATGACAGGGCCCAGGAGTTTAACACTGTATGGAGGATGGTGATGGCAGAGGCTATCACAACATTTCAGAAGTATCTAGATGAGCACTTGAATCACCAAGGCCTAGAAGGTGACAGATCATATGTTGATATCTGGGAATGATATAAATTGATACTTAATGATCAGTATGGACAAGGTGAACTGAATGCCCTGTATCCGTGCTGTATGACACTTTGACTCTATCAGTTGAAGCCTGGGGCAGATCAGTTATGATTGCATTGACACAGGGCAGGCAATCTACTTTTGTCCCTGTTTTGCTGTGTTCCTGTGAGAAGACACTGAGTGATCTTGGCAGTCATTGATGGAGGATTCTAATTCAATGATAAATAATGCAGTGGTGAAACAGCAGAAAAGGACACAGGAAATTCACTCCTTGGTCGAGCAGGCCAGAACTTTATAACTCGGGAGTGCAGGAAGATGAGGGGTGATATTATAGAGGCGTATCATTTCATGTGAGGAATACATAGTATAAATGCACAGTCTTTTCCCCAGAGTAGGGGAATCAAAACCAGAGGCCATGGATTGAAGGTGAGGGGGGTAAGATTGAATAGCAAGGAACGTGAGGGGCAACTTTTTTTTTTTAAATGCAAAGGGTGGTAGGTATATGGAACGAGCTGTGGCCTTTCACAAAATGTTACCTGTGACCGATATGTAAAGTACTTTGTTTTCCGTCTAGGTGTTTCTTGTTACAAACAGGATTGTGGGAATGGTGGCAAATTAATCTGCAGTGCTTCCATTGGAAATGTTATGATGGCAGATTTGAATTTGGTACACAGAAACAAGTATTTAAGCCCTTCCACTCAAACTCCTATGAAAACTGCCTCTATCTGTTCATTCCCTCCTCCTATCCTCAGCCACTCTCCTTTTCCATAAATTCTCGTTTTCTTGTCGCTCAATTTGCATCTGAGCCCTTTCATCAATGGTTACCTGATTCCTTGGTGTGAAAGGTCCCTTGTTCTCAGTCTATGGATTTCCTGGTAAAAACAGGGATGACAGAGCAGGAAAGTTAACCCATTAGTAATGTAGTGGTTGCAAAAACAAGGGTGTTTTGTATGGAAGTTACTGCAGAGGAACAGGCCATTCAGCCCAACAACATTGACTTGTTTTATACTGCACACCAACATCCTGCAATGTGGAAGCACTGTGCACTCAGCTGTGTCCTGGGACTGCAGTGAAAGAGGGGACTGGACAAGGAACATCCACACAATCATTCCTCATTCACGAAAAATTACATCAGTTTATCTAAAGATCTGAATTGGAGGCATCCATATATCTTGGACCATTAAAAATTATGGAGAGTACTGCAACGAGGGAGACAGATGGGACCACTAAACGGTTTGAAAATTAGCATGAGAACATCGTGACTGAGCTCAACACAGAGGAAATAGTGGAACAAGACTTAACACATACTGGAAAACAGGGATCATCAGTTATTCACTCAAGCTTCCAAGGATACTGATTCTCAGTCTGTACAACCACTTGTCACTCTCTCCTGTTCCCTCATATTCCAGTCCTCATTTCACCAATTGCCCCTTTGATTCTTTATGTCGAATTTTGCTCAGTTTGCATCCTTCCATTCACCAATGTTACCTGAGCTCCTGATATTGAAAGTTGCTTGTTTCCACTTTCTTCAGTCTGACCAACCCAAAATGGCTTTCCATTCCTTCAGCAAACTCTGCCTGAACCGTTGTATTACTCCAGCATTTTGCTCAAGATTCCAGTAATTGTCGTTCCTGAATCTTGCTCTCATTTTGCCAGGATGGTTGAAGGGGGCAGAATTGACCAGAACATGTGTTTCCGTTTGTCCTGCAATGGCCACAGAAGGGAAGATGAATTATTTATGTCCCTGCATAGAAACAGGCCGTTCTGCCCAGCAGCTCCATGATATGTTTTACATTCTACATCAACCTCCTGTAACGTGGCAGCTCTGGACACTCAGCTGTGCGGTGGGACTACAGTAACAGAGAGGACTGGAAAAGGAACATCCACAAACTCATTTGTTTTGCACATTGGTGTCAGTGCTCGAGAACTATGATGAGCAGACACCACATGGGGCCTTGGCAGCTGCAAAACAGCCAAATCTAGAAAATGTTGTTGGGACTTTTGAGTTTAAAGGGAGAGAATGGATAAGCTGTCTATTTTCCCTGGAGCAAGGATAAAACCTGAGTAGTGTCTTTATGGAGGTTTATAAAATTGAGGAATGTTAGTAAGCTGGATAGTCACAATCTCTTTCTATGGATAAAAGTCATAGGTTTAAGGAGTGACACATTTTTCAGAGTGTGGTGAGTATATGGAATGAGCAGCCAGAGGAAGTGGTTGAGGCATGTACTATTATCATGTATTAAACAAATTTGAAGAGCTACT
Source organism: Rhinoraja longicauda (assembly GCF_053455715.1). NCBI lineage: Eukaryota > Metazoa > Chordata > Chondrichthyes > Rajiformes > Arhynchobatidae > Rhinoraja > Rhinoraja longicauda. The sequence goes on along the minus strand of NW_027601355.1, from coordinate 5,860 downwards.
TGGACAATAAAGATGTGGAGAGACACACAACAAACTGCATATTCTGCTAATTCTGACCAAAACTCCAAGTGCTGGAAGAGCTCAGCAGGTCAAGCAGCATTGTGGAGGGAATGGACAGGCGATGTTTCATGTCAGGCCCCCTCTTCAGACTCAGACCACCATCTGTCCATTCCCTCTACAGATGCTATCTGTCCGGTTGTGTTGCTCCAACACTTCGAGGAACACTTGCTCAGGGATATAGGTAAACCACTGACATGTTGGGCCAAAGTGCATGCTTCCATGCTGTTCAACTCTCTGCCAGCTATGAAAACATTAAATGTGCAGATGAGTAGCTAAGATATATCAGATGCTGCACGGAATGGATTGCAGAGATAAGGAGGAGTAAGACCATAGAGGGAACTGAAAATCATAAGATGTTGTCACTGACCCCTCAAGGTACCACAGAATGTCTCTGTCTGTCTTCCCAGAAAGCCTCTTACTTAATCTCGTACTTTTCAGTTGTTAATATTGCCCAATATGCAACGACTGGTGTTTTTTTTGTCAGAAGTGAAGAATCCTCTATTCTTGCTTTGCAACCGGCATCTCACAAACATGATATCAGGAATGGGTAAAAATGATTGAAGGAGTGAGTCCATTGGATCGTCAATGGAACCGAAAGCTGGAAAGAATTATTTAGAATTCACCACACAGGAATGTCCAGTTCAGGCCAAAATCACAGCCATGCCATGTGCCCATCCCTGCTTGCTGCAATCACGCAATTCTGTTCCTGTCAAAATTAACATCATCGTTCCTAACATTACGTACTTTACAACACTCTCATAGCTCAGTGTCCAACATTAATAATGAGTGTTCCTGGGGAGGGATGTACCTTTTCTCTGGATGTTTATTATCCAATCCATTCTATATATTATATTCCAGTACACAGAGGGCCAACATTAACTCACTGCTGGTGTGGGAGAAAATTATCCTGCAGATGATGCCTCTCTCACACTCATGTCCTCTGATTCACCATTTCCGCTCACTGTGCACCAGCCCCCACTCCCTCTCCTGCCTTACCCAGCTGTGCTCCTCCCAAAACAAGGCATCTTAGACAGACACGGATCGAGAGAAATGGGTTTAAACCGGGCGAACGGAACTTAATGAAAAACAATGCCATCGGACAAAGTCAGCATGGATTTACAAAAGGCAAATCATGTCTGACGAATCTTATAGAATTTTTCGAGGATGTAACTAGTAGAGTGGATAAGGGAGAACCAGTCGATGTGTTGTATCTGGACTTTCAGAAGGCCTTCGTCAAGGTCCCACATAGGAGATTGGTGTACAAACTTAAAACACACGGTATTGAGGGTTCAGTGTTGAGGTGGATAGAAAATTGGTTGGCGGACAGGAAGCAAAGAGTAGGGATAAACGGGTCCTTTTCGGAATGGCAGGCAGTGACTAGTGGGGTACCGCAAGGCTCAGTGCTGGGACCCCAGTTATTTACAGTGTATATTAATGATTTGGACGAGGGAATTGAATGCAACATCTCTAAGTTTGCGGATGACACGAAGCTGGGTGGCAGTGTTAGCTGCGAGGAGGATGCTAGGAGGCTGCAGAGTGACTTGGATAGATTAGGCGAGTGGGCAAATGCATGGCAGATGCAATATAATGTGGATAAATATGAGGTTATCCACTTTGGCGGCAAGAACAGGAAAGCAGAGTATTACCTGAATGGTGACCGATTAGGAGAAGGGGAGATGCAACGTGACCTGGGTGTCATGGTGCACCAGCCATTGAAAGCAAGCGTGCAGGTGCAGCAGGCAGTGAAGAAAGCGAATGGTATGTTGGCATTCATAGCAGTTGTACAGGGCATTGGTGAGACCGCACCTGGAGTATTGTGTGCAGTTTTGGTCTCCTAATCTGAGGAAAGACGTTCTTGCCTTAGAGGGAGTACAGAGAAGGTTCACCAGATTGATCCCTGGGATGGCGGGACTTTCATATGAAGAAAGACTGGATAGACTAGGCTTGTACTCGCTGGAATTTAGAAGACTGAGGGGGGATCTTATGGAAACATATAAAATTCTTAAGGGGTTGGAGAGGCTAGATGCGGGAAGATTGTTCCCGATGTTGGAGTCCAGAACCAGGGGTCACAGCTTAAGGATAAGGGGGAAGTCTTTTAGGACCGAGATGAGAAAACATTTCTTCACACAGAGAGTGGTGAGTCTGTGGAATTCTCTGCCACAGAAGGTAGTTGAGGCCAGTTCATTGGCTATATTTAAGAGGGAATTAGATGTGGCCCTTGTGGCTAAAGGGATCGGGGGGTATGGAGAGGAGGTTACAGGTTACTGAGCTGGATGGCCTACTCCTGCACCTATTTTCTATGTTTCTATGTAATGCGAGGTTAAGCACTTGTGTGAAGTATGAAAAGGCAGTAGAAATCAAAAGTGGGTGGAGTGCAGACAGATCGAGATGTTCTTGTGCATGAGACACCTGACAGTCGACATGAAGGTGCGACAAACGTCAGGAAGGTAAGCAGCACATTGGGATTTATTGCAAGCGGGGTTGGAGATGAAAATACAGTTTAAGTTTAAGTGCGATGTTGGTCTCGTTATTTAAGAGTACATTTGCATTCAAAATAGCCCAGAAGAGATTAACTCACCTAATTTCAGGGATAAAGCTTTTATACTACCACAAATGTCTAAAAGTGTTGGGTTGTGTTGTTTGGAGTTGACAAGGATGCGGGATGAGGGGTGAGCCACACACGGTCCCACAGCAGCAGAACAGTGTTGTTGTTGGGACAGAGTCAGAGATAAACAGCATGGAAACAGGACCTTTGAGTGCACACCAAGCATCCTTTAAAAAAAAAATCCTACCCTCAACTATGTTATTCTCCCCCATTTTATCTTTGGGCTTGCTTTGTTTTTCACTAATATTGTTTTTATTAATGAACTGAAAATGTATTTGTTTTTATGTTATCGTTTAGACGTATTATGGTACTGCAAATAAGAATTTCATTGCTCCATTTCGGTAAATATATTACAATCTCTCTCTTCTCCCTCCTCCCTTCTCCTATTCCCCCATCCTCTCCCCCCACCCCCTTTCCCGCTGCCTCTTCCCATTCTGCCCACCCAAATTGCTCCATTCACCACAACACAGAACAATGTAAAAGATAGAATTAAAAGAAAGTACCATCAATGATGTTTTGGGAGCTGAGAGGACACCCACAAGATCAATTCAAAGTCAATTTCAAAGTCAATTTTATTGTCAATCCTCAGCCAGTTTACACAGACAGAAAATCGAAATACCGTTTCCCACAATCCCGAGGAACAAAGTGCATAAAACTAAGTTAAAATTAAAAAGGCACAGCAACCAACAATCAACATAAAATATAAAATATAAAATATAGTCACTTCAAATGCGTTAAAAAAATTTTTTTAAAGTGTCTAGTGCTGGATGTGCGTGTGTGTGGGGTGTTAAAGTCCAGGTCCAATAGGGGCAGGGGAGAGAGGAGGAAGGGAGGGGAGAGAGTTCAGCATCCTGACAGCCTGGTGGAAAAAACTGTTCTTTAGTCGGGTGGTGCTTGACCTCAGGCTGCGAAACCTTCTCCCTGAAGGCAGGAGGGTGAAGAGGCTGTTGGAGGGGTGGAAGGGGTCACCCACAATGCTCAATGCTTTGCGGGTGAGGCGGGTGGTGTAAAGGACCAGGAGTGTTGGGAGTGAGGCGCCAGTGATCCTCTCAGCAGTGTTCACTATGCGCTGCAGGGTCTTGCGGCTGGAGGCTGTGCAGCTTCCGAACCACACAGTGATGCAGCTGCTGAGGATGCTCTCGATGGCGCCTCGGTAAAAAGTGTACATGATGGGTGTGGGGGCTCCCGCTCTCTTCAGTTTGCGGAGGAAGTAGAGGCGCTGCTGGGCTTTCTTGGCGATGGACGTGATGTTGTTGCTCCAGGAGAGATCCTCGGTGATGTTCACCCCCAGGAATTTGGTGCTGCTCACCTGCTCCACAGCAGCACCATTGATGGTCAGTGGGTGGGGGTGTTGGGTGTGCGTTCTCCTGAAGTCGACAACAATCTCCTTTGTTTTCTCCACATTCAGGAAGAGATTGTTGTCTGTGCACCACGCGGCCAGCTGGTCCACCTCCTTCCTGTAGTGGGTCTCGTCGTTGTTGCTGATGAGACCCACCACTGTTGTGTCATCCGCAAACTTGACGAAGTGGTTGGAGCTGTAGGTGGGTGTGCAGTCGTGGGTCAGCAAGGTGAAGAGCAGGGGGCTTAGCACACATCCTTGTGGGGCACCCGTACTCAGCGTGATGGTGTCCGATGTGTTGCTGCCGACCCGTACGGACTGGGGTCTGGCAGTGAGGAAGTCCAGCAGCCAGTTGCAGAGAAGGGGGCTGAAGCCCAGATTTGTTAGTTTACAAACCAGCTGCTGGGGGATGATGGTGTTAAATGCTGAGCTAAAGTCTATGAACAGCATCCTAACATATGAGTTTTTAGTGTCCAAGTGGGTGAGGGCTGGGTGTAGAGCAGAGGAGATGGCATCCTCAGTGGACCGCTTAGCTCGATATGCAAACTGAAACGGGTCTAGGGAGGGGGGGAGGTTGGATCTGATCTGCTTCATGACCAGCCTCTCGAAGCACTTCATGATGGTTGAAGTCAGCGCTACAGGGCGGTAGTCGTTGAAGCAGGATGGAGAAGACTTCTTGGGCACAGGTATGATGGTGGTTTCTTTGAAGCACAAGGGAACAACAGCCTGGCTCAGGGAGATGTTGAAGATGTCTGTGAGGACATCTGTGAGCTCAGCTGCGCAGTCTTTTAGCACACGACCAGGAATGTTGTCAGGTCCAGAAGCTTTCCGGGTGTTAATCCTTAGCAGTGTGCTCCTCACACTGCCTGGAGACAGACAAATAGCCTGGTCGTTGGGGGGGGGAGTTGTTTTCTGCGCAGGTGTGTTGCTCTGTGCTTCAAAGCGTGCGAAGAAGCCGTTGAGGTCGTTCAAGAGAGAGGTGTCACTGTCACAGGTCTGTGGTAAGGGTTTGTAGTCCGTGATAGTCCTAATACCCTTCCACAGGCTCCGTGTGTCTCTGCTGTCACTGAAGTGGGCTGTGATGCGCCGGGTGTAGTGTTGTTTGGCTTTCCTGATGCCACTGGAAAGGTTGGCCCTGGCTGCTCTGAGACCGGCTGGATTGCCCTCTCTGAAGGCAGCGTTGCGGACCCTCAGCAGCCCATGGAACTCCCCTGTCAGCCATGGCTTCTGGTTAGCCCGGATGGTGATGGCTCTGGTGTGGGTCACCAAAGGGAGAATGTGTAAATTCCACACAGTCAGCACCCGAGGTCTTGTTCGATGCCAGATGATGGGAGAGCCGAGGCAGCAGCTCTACTAGCTGCACCACTGTGAGATGTTTTAAACAAGACTATTTAAGAGGGGAATTATTGAAAAGGGCAGCAAGAATAAATCAGGGAGCTACAGAACAGTGGGCCCGATATCAGTGGCGCAGAGGTTATTTGAGAGAAGTTGGAGGGACTGGATCTACACCATTTGGACAGGCATGCACATTCTCAAGGGGAGGGTGAGTGCTGTGCATGTTGGCACCAATGACATTAGGAAAATGGAAGAGGTCCCGCAAAATGAATATACGTAGTTAGGCAAATGGTTCAAAAGCAGGACCTCCAGTACCATGTGCTAATGACGGCAAGTCCAAGAAATTTGGACAGATAAATGTGTGGCTGAGGAGTTGTTGCAGACAGAAAGCAAAGAGTGGGGATAAATGGGTCCCTTTCAGAATGGCAGGCAGTGACTAGTTGGGTACCGCAAGGCTCGGTGTTGGGACTGCAGCTATTTACAATATACATCAATGACTTGGATGAAGGAATTAAAAGTAC